>NC_060120.1:737611073-737911073 GCF_021461395.2 Schistocerca americana | reverse complement strand
CAGTTCGCCGCTAAAGGCATGTGCATAGGACAGCCGAACCAGACCAGGAAGAGCAGCTTAATGCTATCAGTGAAGAATAATTCTCTGACACCACCTCAGATAATGCAAGGGAGGCAGCCACTATTGAGCTGCCGCTATGATCCAGCCTCACCAAGGAAAGGCACTGGTTACTGTTAGCCATAGTGCCAATTTTTTAATACTTTTTAGTCCAGAGTGGCAGAAAGACAGACCAAGCAAGCATTGGTAAAACACTGTGTCAACACTGGGGATCATCCATAAATTAACCACTGCTCATGTATGGTGCCACTGCCTGGATAATTCAGGCAAAAGTGGAGAAGATTCTACAAGATGACATTAATGAAACTGTAGAGAATCCTTGGTCATCTTCTGATGTTCTTACGAAGAAGAAGAATGATACATGGTGTATCTGTGTGGATCACTAACGATTGAACGAAATCACAAAAATAGGTGTTTACTACCTGTTACTGTGTATTGATGACATCCTAGACTACTTTAGAGGAGCAAAGTATTTCTCAGCTATGGTCATTTAGATGGGCTACTGGCAAATCAAAGTTGATGACACTCACCTGGAAAAGACTGCATTCATAACTTCTGCCAATGTCTATGAGTTCAAAGTTATGCCATTTGGACTCCGTAACACTCCAGCCACCTTGGAGTATATGATGAACAATGCGCTTGGATACCTCAAATGTAAGGTGTGTCTTCGATATCTGGATGACAGTCATTTTTTCAAAGACTTTTGAATAACATTTAAGCCACCTGACAACTGTATTGAAGTGTTTTCAGACTGCAGGCCTCCACCTGAATTGAAAAAAAATACCTTTTCAAAGAAATAAATTCTTGGGGCACCAAGTGAATAACGGTATAGTCCATCATGATCCAGAGAAAATATGAACAATCACAGTTTTTCTGACTCCTTTGCATATTTGTGATGTGAAATTTCCTGGAAATATGCTCATACTATTGGCCATTCATAAAGGACTCCCCTATCCAGGCACATCCCTTGCAAGAATTACTGTAGGAAGACACCAAATTTACTTGCAACAAGATGCATGAAAGATACTAGTATTGTCTCCAGTCCTAGCATTGTATGATGAGGATGCCAAGACAGAACTCCACACTGCCACTAGCAGTTATGGGATAGGTGCAGTTCTACTGCACATTCAAGAAGATGCTGAAAAGATGATAAGCTTATGCTTCCTGAGTATTCTTCAAGTTAGGGAGGAATAACTCTACAACCAAGAAATAATGCCTTGCAGTTGTCTGGGCCATCAACAAGTTCTGACCATATTTATTTGATAAACAATTCACCATTGTAACCAATCACCATTCTCTATGCTGGTTGACTAACTTGAAGGATTCATCAAAGTGAATTGCAAGATCATCACTGAGGCTTCAGGAATATGACGTCACAGTTGTAGGCAAAGATGTACAGAAACACAAGAACACTGACTGCCTTTCAGGGAATCCTGTGATGGAACACAGCAGCATGGATGAAATCGCAGTCATGGCTGCATTAAATGATCTTGCTGTTGAACAGGATGACAACTTGAAACACCTCATAACCAAGACAAAGAAGCAAGACAGCTGGCTCACCCAAGCGAAAGACCAAGAGCACAAAATGCCAAGCACCAGCCTGGGAAACTTGGTGTAAATTTTTATGTATGTACAAACAATGAGGTAGTTGGAAATATACTAAGACACTCCTTTGGACTCCATTGTATTCTTCATTGTGTGTCAGACATTGCATATTTAGTTGAGTATAATGACCTCTCACACAGAATACAAAAGCATCTAGACATCTTCCATACCCTCTGTATGAAGCCGTACTAGAATCCTGAGGCACAGATCAGTGATGGGAGATTGTAGTTCAGAGGAACAGTTCTAGTTCAAAGGAATGGAAGACCTGTTCAGTGAAGCTTCGACGGGATCATCATGTCATCACATTGAAGAAAATGTGACAAAACAACCAAAATGCAAGGATCCACCAGCGCCACTATTCACAAGATCTAGATCCAGGGTGCTTTTGTCAGTCCATTGGGAACTTCTAAAACAGTGGGCAATGTTTTCCCATAAGGGAAGCAAAGCCACAAGCTATGGTGCATGCAGTGTGGTGGCAGTTAACGTCACTGGTTGGTGTGCTGTGTGTCACCAGTTCAAACCTGGCCATGGGCAATTATTTGTTATTTAGCTTTTATTATTTCTGGAAAGTTCTCAAAATTTCGTATGTTTCTATATTGTGGAATACTCGATATTGGTCTAAATGGCAGTATTCTCCTTCCAGAAGTTCTGGCTGTATCCTGATATTCATAGTAAATGTGCTTTCATTGCCAAGTATTGTACTTCATTGGTGACCCTGCTTTGGGATTTGGACTTGATTCTAATTACGATGTCATGATATAAGTCCAAGCACTACACTTCATTATGCATTCATAATGAAAATTGCAATATTAAACACAGTTCTGATTAAGTCTTGTGGAATCAAAACCCACTCTCTCATCAGCCAAAGTGCTGTCTGACACGGGGCTAATTCAATCCAGATAAAGAGCGGCATTGGCTGTAATTCATTTTTAGAGAGAAACTTGGATAAAATGATCTGTGAGCTAATAGACTGCTGAACTGCCCTACATTTGCCTGCTACAGAAGTTCACGTGACCAACCTGCGATATCGACGGCTTTCCCACAACAGGTGCCATCACTGGACATAAGCAGTTCCATTTCCATTGGGCTTACAAAATTGCTCAATCTTTGAACTGGCACGTAGGGCTAGTATCTTCCGGCTGGTGCAAGGGAGCATGACGTGGTGCAAGCGACCAGGAATTGGCAGATGTCATGTTGGTGGAGCGGTGTGTCTGCATCTCCTTTGTGTTCCAGGAGTGGAAACCAGAGATCCAGATGCATCCTGTAAGGGCACCCATAAAACAGCTCCACCGGGTTTCGACCATTGATAGCCATGGACTTGTAATAAGCTAGGAAAGCATTTGGTGGTGAAGCCCATTTAGTTGACCCTAAGCACTTTAACATTTGGGATTTTAAATGTATGAGCAAACCATTCCGCCAGCCGGTACGAGGTTGAATAGAATGGGGTGTTTTGAGGTGTTTGATTTTATTGTGGATGCAAAACATTTGATATCACTTGCCATGAACTGGAGACAGTCGTCAGTCACCAGCATGCAGGGTGCACTCCCTATTGAAAAGATATGTTCCAGCACTTCCATTGTGGCTGCCATTGTTGTCTGCAGGAGGTAGCTGGCGTATGGAAAGTGGAAGGAGGAGTCCATGATGATTAAACACATGAGCCCCCTTTGGAAGGGCATGCTAAGTGAGAATGTGTGCGGTTCCTAGACTGCATTGGCACAGACCACAGAGAAAACAACCAGAGTGGAGCTGGCTGGTGCTCCTGACAAATGTACACTATCACCCCATGCATGTATCATCATTGTGCGTATGAGACCAGTAGATGTAGCAGCGTGCCAGTTGCTTCATCCTGAAAATCCCCCAGTGGGATTGATGCAGAAGTTAAATGATGTTATAGGGAGTGTGGCACCACAATACGGCACAATTTGTTATCTTCTCTCATGCGACCAGTGTGCCATTATATAATTCACACATCACCAAATCCCTGTAGTAGTGTGTTCAAGAAACCTCTGAAATACGGTAGAGCCACCAGCCATGCCCAAAGGCAATCTGTTATATTGATGCTGTTTAAATGGTGTATGTATGACTAAAATTTCCCTTGAGTCTTTGTCAAAAGGCTGCTGTAAATATGCCTCCACATTAGAAAAGATTTTTCCGTGTGAAGGTTTAGAAAAAATATTGTGTACACAAGTTAAGGGATAAAAATCGATCCCCACTTGAGGACTAACAGTTTGTTGGAAAAATGGTTGAATAAGGAGAATATGTCCAACAGCAGTAACACAATCTGACAACAGGACTAACTTTTGAATCAAATAATATAACTATGGATTTGTAGACAGCAAAGATGTCCGTTGATGATCCAGACATTTGATATAACTTGCTTGAATGTGTAATGTGAAGCATTTTTTATGTACTTCCCCGTCTCATTAAATAACTGAAGTGCCAGAAATGCTGCCAACATCTGTGACTGTTGGAGCATAGAATTACATGTAGTTATGTGCTTCACCAGTAACTGTTGCTGGTATAGCTATTGCTGCCGAAGCTCAAGAAATTTCACATCTGCGGTAGTACTTAGCAATCAGATCTGGAACCTCTTCATTGCCGATCTTGTCAACCTCACTTTAGGACCAACAACATTTATTGAACACAAATAAACTTCCTGTAACAACAGATGAAAATAGCCTTATTAGTCCATGGAATGAAATAATAATAGTTCTTGATAGAAATAGTGTAAACAGTAGTTCCCAATAGAAATTAATAAAAATCCAAGCATTGCTGCTTCGTTATATGCACATATGGAAATTATTAAACACAATTCCACTTAAGATGATGATAATGATGATGATGGTGTTCAGTTTGTGGGGCACTCAACTGCACAGTCATCAGCACCCGAGTTCCACTTAATTCTTGTGTGGAACCATACACTCATCAGCCAAACCACTGTCCAACACAAGGCTAAGATGACCGAGGTGAACAGTGGCAGTGGTCATAGGTCTCTTGTAGAGACAAAGTTGGATAACAGCGACTGAGAGTGTATGCCACCAGGTGGCCTTACATTTTCCTGCTATAGAAGTTCACATGACTGGCGTGCAATATTGGCGGTTTCCTGCTGCAGGTGCCTTCGCTGTACATGGGATTTCTAAATCAGGAGCATCTAAATATTATAAGGCCCATTCACATTCCTCTATCTTTCACAACCAGAATATTCTACGTAAATCATCATACAAGGTGAACGTTAATGAAACCAACAACCTGCAGGTACGGATTCCTGACTGGAAATGGAGGAAGAAAGATGCTATGAACATGAACCCGGAATACATCGTTGCCACAGTAAATGGCACTGAGGAACAACAATTCCTCTGACCAAGTGTTTTGCGGGCTGTGTTATTGGTGCAGTCTACTGTAAGCCAGGAACAAACAGATGGTATTCGTGTACAGCCGAGCAATTGGAAACTGTTGAGAGACAACGTGGTTATACCAAAACAAGTGCCCCCACAGACACCAACCACATCACACTACATTTCAAGCCCTTTTTGGGCACTTGTGTAATCATGGCTCCTTTCAGACAGATGAACGTGCAGGGAGATGGTGGACTGTGTTTTCACCAGATTTGGAGGACCGGGTTCCATAGGCTATTGAGACAAACCCTAGTACAAGCTCCAGACAAGTGGCTCACCAACAAGGTCTAAGCCAAAGTACAATTATGCATTTCTTACATGACTCCCGCTACTACCCCTATTATCTGCAATCCTATGGAGGCCAATTTGAACACCTGTTGTGATGTTGATGCGATGCAGCTATGTACTGTGTTCTGGGACGATTTGTTGACATTGCACACACACCATCCATTTCCACACACACATTCATAGGACCTTTTTTCATCATTTTCAGTCAGTGAAAGGAATGAAAGAGGAAGCCACCTGGTAGAATTTTGCACAGAGCATAATTTAATCATCACTATTAGTTACTTTAAGAATCAAGAAAGATGGTTGTATATGTGGAAGAGACCTGGAGACACTGGAAGGCTTCAGATTGATTGTATAAAGGTAAAACAGAGATTCTGGAACCAGATTTTAAAACTGTAAGACATTTCCAGGGGCAGAGGTGAACTCTGACCAAAATTTATTGGTTATGAATTGTAGATTGAAATTGAAGAAATTGGAAAAAAGTAGGAATTTAAGGAGATGGGATTTGGATAATCTGAAAGAACCAGAGGTTGTAGAGAGTTTCAGAGGGAGCATTAGGGATCAATTAACAAGAACAGGGGAAAGGAATACAGTAGTAGAAGAAGAATGGATAGAAATCCGTGGGTAACAGAAAAGATACTGGCTTTAATTCATGATAGGCAAAAGTATAAAAATGCAGTAAATGAAGCAGGAGAAGGGGGATACGAACGTCTACAAAATGAGATTGATAGGAAGTGCATAATGGTTAAGCAGGAATGGCTAGAAGACAAATGTAAGGATTTATAAGGCATATATCGCTAGGGGAAATGAAAGAGATCTTTGGAGAGAAGAGAACCACGTGTATGAATATCAAGAGCTCAGATGGAAAACCAGCCCTAAGTAAAGAAGGGAATGCTGAAGGGTAAGGAGTATATAGAGGGTCTGTACAAGTGAGATGTACTTTAGAGTGATATTATAGAAATTGAAGAGGGCGTAGATATACGTGGGATAGGAGATAAAATGTTGGGTGAAGAATTTAACGGAGAACTGAAAGACCTAAGTCAAATCAAGGCACCAGGAGTAGACAACATTCCATTAGAACTACTGATAGCCTTGGGAGAACCAGACATGACAAAACTCCTCCATCTGATCAGCAGGATGCGTAAGACAGGCAAAATATCCTCAGACTTCAAGAAGAATATAAGAATGTCAATTTCAAAGAAAGCAAGTGCTGACAGGTGTGAAAATTACTGAACTATCAGTTTAATAAGTCATTTATGCAGAATACTAACATGAATTCTTTACAGAAGACTAGAAGAATGGTAGAAGCCGACCTTGTGGAAGATCAGTTTAGATTCTGGAGAAATGTAGAAATACGCAAGGCAATACTTACCCTATGACTTATCTAAGAAGATAGATTAAGGAAAAGCAAACCTACATCATTTATGGACTTAGAGAAAGCTTTTGACAATGTTAATAGGAGTACTCTCATTGAAATTCTGGAGGTGGCAGAGATAAAATACAGGGAGCAAAAGGCTATTTACAATTTGTACAGATACAGACAGAGTCAAGGCGTGTGAAAGGGAAGCAGTGGTTGAGAAGGGAATGAGACAGGGTTGTAGCCTATCTCCAATGTTATTCAACTTGTACACTGAACAAGCAGTAAAGGAAATAAAAGAAAAAATGGAGTAGGAATTAAAGTCCGTGGAGAATAAATAAAAACTTTGAGGTTTGCCAATGACATTTTAATTCTGTCAGAGACAGCAAATTACTTGGAAAAGCAGGTGAATGGAATGGACAGTGCCTTGAAAGGAAGATATAAGTTGAACATCAACAAAAGCAAAATGATGATAATGGACTGTAGTCTAATTAAATCAGTTTATGCTGAGGGAAAGTAGTGGACAAGTTTTGCTATTTGGGTAGCAAAATAACTGATGATGGATGAAGTAGAGAGGATATAAAATATAGATGGGAGTAGCAAGAAAAGCTTTTCTGAAGAAGGGAAATTCGTTAACACTGAGTACAGATATAAGTGCCAGGAGGTCTTTTCTGAAAGTATTTGTATGGAGTGTAGCCATGCATGGAAGTGAAACATGGATGATAAACTGTTTAGACAAGAAAAGAGTAGAAGCTTTTGCAGTGTGGTGCTGGAGAAGAATACTGAAGGTTAGATGGGTAGATCACATAGCTATTGGGAAAGTAATGAGAGGAGAGAAGAGAAACTTGTGGCACAATCTGACTAGAAGGTATTGGTTGTTAGGACAAATTCTGAGATGTCAAGGGGTCACCAATTTAGTTCTGGAGGGAAGTGTGGCGGTGTAAAAATTGTAGAGGGAGACCAAGAGATGAATACAGTAACCAGGTTCATAAGGCTGCACGTTGCAGTAGTTATTCAGAGATGAAGAGGCTTGCACAGGACAGAGAAGCATGGAGAGCTGCAGTCTTTGGACTGAAAACCACAATGACTACAAAACAACAACAACAGCTGAAAAACATTAGATTCCAGTTTGAAAAACAAAATTATATTTTTTTCTCCTTAACTAATTACTTTTGGAACAGCAAAAATAAAGTAAGCCAGAAAAATAATGAATGAAGGTCGACAGTGAGTAAAAGCACGAAAACCAAAAAGAAGAAGAAAAAAAAACAACAGAACAGGAAGTGGAGAAGAAACAATCATAAGTTTACAGTTGATGAGCTGACTGAATAGGAATATGGCTTGGAGCTTGCTTCTCTGAAAAATACAAGGTCAACATGTGGTACAGACATGGGTGTAAATACTGTATTGCTTTTATGTTGGTGCATATTGTGCAGCTCCATAATTCAATTTTCAGCATGAGCTATGGGATAGTTTTGTTTTATGGTTAGTCTGAAGTTGTTGTGTTGTGTGCTTTTCATTTAAATGGATGTACCTATCCATAATTTTGTTATGGTGTGGTTTATTGCCAATGGAAATGTATTCAGGGAAGCTTTGAGACATATAAGGAGCCAGGTCCTTCTTTTTCTGTAAATAGATAGCTGGATTCAGCCATGGCTGCTCTCCTTTAGAAGATGATCCATCTAAAATACATCCCAAAACCAAAACTGTGGATGAAAACATCAGCAAACTGCACAGAGTTGTCTGAATACCAGTTAAAGATACATGAAATGGTAGTGATTGTAGGCACACAGAAGAAAGTTAGGATGCATTTTACAGGAAAAAATTAACAGAGAGAAAATGTGTCACATGAATGCAGAAAATGTTGAATGCTGACCAAAAGGAAATGCAAAAACGAATTTCGTAGGTGTTGTTGGAACAGTTTAAAAAGAAGCCAACTGATATTATGCACAAATTTGCTACTATGGATGAAAATGTGTATCCAATATTTGGCCCCAGAAACAAAACAAAAGTGAAAACATTGGGTGGAAGATAGGGGTCCTGCATCAAAAATAGTGAAACTGATTTTGTCTGTCAGTGATTATGGCCAGTGTTTCATGGTATGCAAAGGAGTTCTTCTTATTGATTAACTTGCAAAGTATCAAACAATAACTGGAAAATCGTTGAAAAGTCTTCCAGAACAAACATATTGAAAAATATATGAGAAGGGACATGCATTGCAAAAGGGGTAACAAATCATCTTTCATCAGGACAGTGCATATGCTCACAAATAAACTTGGCAGTCAGAGAACTGATGAATTTGAAAAATAAATAGTAGAACAAATAGACTATTCTCAAAATAGGCATCTTGTAATTTATATTTAATTCCACTGCGGTTGAAAGTCTAATGAAGATTTTGTGAGAACAATAGATGGATATCTCCAGAATGAGATTTTCACTGTGAAGGGGAGTGTGCGCTGATATGGAACTTCCTGGCCGATTAAAATTGTTTGCTGGACCAAGACTTGAACTCGGAATCTTTTCCTTTCATGGGCAAGTGCCCTACCAACTGAGCTACCCAAGCATGACTTGAACTCGGAACTTTTGTCTTTTGCGAGCAAGTGCCCTACCAACTGACTTACCCAAGCATGACTCACAACCCATCCTCACACCTTCAATTCTGCCAGTACCTTGCCTCTGAAAGGCAAAGGTCCCGAATTTGAGTCTCAGTCCGGCACACAGCTTTAATCTGGCAGGAATTTCAATAGGTAGTTATTTTGGAGAACTTTCAGAACAGCACGTAAGAGGGAATCTACTCATTCCCAACATGCAATTTTTAACCCAAAAAGTAGTTTCACAAGTCAGGTGAGAAACTTTTGCCTTGGCCTTGTGCTAGGCTTGGTCTATAAACCAGCTCTTTTATCATGTATTCCACATGGGAAAGGCATACACAGTCAAAGAGGTGGTGGCCTGTGACATTGTACTCTATATCCATCAACTGTTCTACAAATTATTTTGGCATTGGCAAACATTTAGTAAGTATGAATCATCAAAGGCTTTTTACTCTATGAATACCAAATATTACAGGTAAGAGCATTCTCTGGAATATAAAAATAGGAACATTATTTGATAATGTATATTTCTCTCTGCTCCAGCCCCGCACTCCACCTTAAATGACAAGTACAGATAAACTCAAATGGGACCTATTCATTCATTACATACTTTTCTATTGCTGTTCAGCTCACATTGCCATACACTTCATTTGCCTCTATGTCCTTTCATCAGTTATCTTGTATGATAGTTTTCTCTTCCCCTTGTGCATTTGTTATTATTGTTTTTTACATCTTTGATAACTGATATTTTTTACAATATCTCCTCCTTATCTCACATTTTTCTGTTACCCTTACTCTGCCTCTATCTGCACTTTTTGTGTCTTTCCAGTTTATAGCTCTTATTGTTCAATCATGTTGGTCGCCTGCAGTTTCTATTAAAGCCCCATCATACACCCTAAGAAACAATCTAATTACAAACACCTCTTTAGTCCAACATTAAGCCAGTTTTCTGTGAGCTGTTACTGAGTTTTCTTTTCTCCTTCTTTTCTATCTTCTCTTTCACCCCTTATCTTTCTACATCACTGTAAAGTCCAGCAAATGAATATTCCTATAACCATTATGTATAAAGCTGAGGCAATAAGTTTTCTCAAACAATCGTTACAAAAAAAAACTTTCTATTTTTTACATATATTTAACATTTTCCTTATACAATAAGAAATTAAATTTTTACTTGCCATAAAGATGACACATTAAGTTGCTGATAGCCACAATCAAAAGACACACATAAGCTTTCAGCCAGAGCCTTCGTCAGAGTTGCTTTCTGGTCTGAGCTGCTGGAGATGGTGGTCATGTGCGCTTCACGTGTGCTTGCTGGTGTGAATGAATGGCTACTAACCACTTACAGAAGGCCTTGAGTGGCAAACAAGCACTATTAAAGTGTATTTAAAAGTAGACTAAGTTCTGAGACAAAGTCCTTACCATTCTTCACAACCTTGGTTGGTACATACATGTCTAAAGCATATTGTACAATGTATTTGAATTTTATCGTGTCCCTGGCAGCAGTTTAAATAGTGTAACTCTCTCATTTTAGATACCATTACTGCCACCTACTTAGCTCAGTTGTATTGAAATGCTAATATCCAAACATGTAGTATGCTTCATGCCAATTTATTGCATGCTGTCTTCTTCGTGATTTTGTAGTTCTAATGTCCAGAAGTGTAGTTTTATATATTTTTATCTTTGGTTTATGTGTCCAGTAACATACAGTTCTACACAAAGAAACTCAGAATGGAAGCCCTATTTTTTAAAAATCTCATTAAAGAGTATTTGTTGAAATAAAATACCAGTACCAATGAAGTTATGTAGTATTTCAGTCAGTTATTTTGTTTACCGATTAGAGTATGGTAAGGCATGCAGAGCAATGGTGAATGGTTGGTCTGAAGGAGGTGTTAAATAACAACATCTTGTAAGTCTTATTCTGGACTTATGAGAAAGTGGATTAGTAAAAGAATCCCAAACTAAGCTCCACCCGAACAGGCCATGAAGGCCCAACAGTACCGAACGGCCGCCGTGTCATCCTCAGCCCACTGATGTCACTGGATGTGGATATGGAGGGGCATGTGATCAGTACACCATTCTCCCAACTGCATATCAGTTTATAAGAGTGAAAGAACCCCAAGCTAGAGATAAATCATGGACATTCTTTTATAGAGTAACTTAAGCCAGTACAACAGCAACTTAAACAGAATTTTGCAGTTTCATGATAGGAACACAGGGAAGAGAACTTGACAGCAGCGACCAACAGCATGAGCAGGAGATGGTGTCTTTGGCCCCACGAATGGAAAGCTCACAAGCTGACACATAGAAAAGAAAGTGCATTCTCAGTCAATGTGGATCATACATGTTTTCTTTCTGTGTAAATACTCCATATATACCTGATGGCAACAACAGTATAATTGCTTTTCAGGCTCAAAGAATATCAGGCACTTGAAAAAAATTTGATAAATAAAGTCTGTTATTACAATAGAGGGCTTGGTGTAGTGCACACAGAGGCAGCTCTTGATAGTGTGGTGCATGCTCACATACACTCCCAAGCTGACCATGAAGCAGTGCATACTGTAAGGTCTGGCATAATGTCTTTCATTTGAATAGAACATGCTGTCATACAGAAATGGATAGAAATAAAGATACAAAGGAATTACAACAGGTAGCTGCAAGTGAACATTGATTTACATCAATGGGGAAATTTGAAATTGTGTGCTGTCACAGACTCAAACCCGGGTCTCCTGCTGGCTAGCCAGATGCTCTTAGGAGACCTGGGGTCGAATCCTAAACACCACATATATACTATAGAAATAAGACTGAACATTAAATTAGAAGCATTTTGATTCTTTACTATCTGAGAATTTGTTTGTACAACTTCATTCGTATAAGAAATGTTAAGTAGAAGTACCTTGCATTCTGGATACTTACTCAGTCGTCACAGTTGTCACAGACTTTTGCTATCACAAGAATTATTTACTCAGAGTTTGTTTGTTTCGTCATTCTGTCGCAGCCCAGAGGTATGTTCACACTAGGTATTGAAAGGTTGATTGTGTGACCATCCACAAATAATGGACAGACTGATTAAACATGGAAAAGTAGTTCATTCAGGATTGAGGGAAGGCTGCTGTTTTAGATTCAGGTGTCTTTCTGTAAAAAATTGTTAGCTGCTAGTGATTGTCTGGGTAGTAGAAACAGGTTGATTTTTGTGAGAGACTAGATGAAGTAGCTCTGTGGTAAGACTTTGGACTCACACATTAAAGATCACCGTTTCAAATCTCTGTTCATCCAACCAAATGTAGGTATCCCGTTGTTTCCGTAATTGCTTAAGGCAAATGCAAGAATGGTTTCTGTGAAAACTACACAGCTGATTTCCTTCTTCTATACTTCCCAGTGTTAGCTACTGTTTCATCTCTAATGACCTCAGCAACACCAGCTGATTTAACCATAGTCTTTCTTCCTTTGATTTACTTGAGAAGCCACTGTCTGGACAGTACATTGTTTGAATAAACACAGCACATCAGCTGTTGAATATCTTTAGTTTCCATTCTTCATTGTTATTACATTTTCCCAGCATTATGCCTTTTCTTATTTCCTCTTATTTTTCCACCTTTATATTTTAATTCTCATTGTTGAGGCAGTTATGTTTATTGAACAGCATGAAATACAATGAAATTTGTCATGTTGCTTCCTTTCGTTCATTTCAACATTTTAGTTGTAAATTCTCTCCCTATGTGTATGTGTATGTTGGGGGGTGCGTCTCTGTGTTATGAATGTTCTTGATGATATCTAATTATGCAACTTTGTTGATATTCAGTTGAAACAACTACACATTCTGCTGTATCTGATTCCTTGCTATTTACTGGAGAAGATAGTAATTAATGTCGCAACAATATTGTGAAATGGATAGATTGCTGTTCAACATATAGGAGAGACATTGAATCTCAGACAGGCACAATGAAAAGAGTGCTATATTTTAAGCTTTCGACCAGAAGGCAATCTTCACCTACCTACCTCCTTCCCTGCTCCAGTTCCAGCACTACACAGCCTTCTGTTCTGCCAATGCACTCGCTAGTTCTTTTCCCCGTTCTCTGCTTCTCTCCTTTTCCACTCTCCCCCTCCCCCCAAACTTCCCTACTGCACTTAGCAGCCTACTCTGTCCTCACCCTTGCCCTGCTATCCCTTCCCCTCCCTGTCCCATGTTGCCTCCTTACCCCCTCCACCCACACCAGACTGCTGCTCCTGCCAAGTGCAGTTGCAGTTTTAGTCTGCTTCCAGCCACAGGGGTTGAAGACAGGAATCACGTGTGTGTGTGTGTGTGTGAGTTGTGCTGCTTATATGTGTTAATTAATGTTGCAAACAGGACGTTCATAATAGAATGTTCAATTTTTCTAACATGTGTAGCCAAATGCCATTGATTATTATTGTTGTATTCCAGGCTTAATACACATTTAATACACAATATTTGACATCCTCTGATGATATAATTTCTTATTAATACTAATGAAATGTAATGCTCTTATACTAGTTTCTTCTTGCTTCCTCTGTTTGTATTTTGCGATAAGACAAATACCTTAAAGTATCAGAATCAGAATTTTATTGTCTCATGGCTTACAAACATAAATCACTGGTTTAAAGTACAGGAGACTTGTCAATATAGATCATGTTTGTCCAACAAAAAACAAAAACAATCTTAATTTACAAAAGTCATTACAAATTTGTATATGAGTCTACAAAGAAATCTTCATCATCATTTAAAAATCCCATGAGTGAGTAATAAATTTTTTGCACTAGGATGGTGCATAATCTTATCTTCAGTAAACCTAATTCCATACTGTGAAAGGTTTTCATTTTTAATGTATTATGAATTTTCATAGCTGTATAATGAGAAGTCTGGGAGTAGAGTTTTAGTCTACGAGATGGCAACATGACATTATCTTTGTTTCTTGTGTGGGAGTAGAGTTTTAGCCTACGAGATGGCAACATGACATTATCTTTGTTTCTTGTGTTGTATAAGTGTTGAAAATGGTTTCCTATAAAAAATTCTGGATTGGCACAGATAAAGGTAAACAGTTCATAAATGTAAATACATGGAATAATTAAAATTTTTAGCTCCCTGAACAAAGATTGGCATGACTCTCTGGGCAATGGAATCTTAAAGATTTAAAAATCTTATTCTGTTGTTGTTGCTGTTCTTGCAGCCATATTGCTGTTGTATGCAAGAGAGGTTAGGTGAATTTGAAATTTAACTAGGCTTTTAATGCTGGTTGTAAGATATCCAAGAAACCAGTCAAAATCCAGTTTTTATCTTCTTACAGTAAAGTTTCTTGCAGAGCTGTTGGCTGAATTATGAATTTTGAAACGTTGGTGTGTCATTATGTATCCTGTGACTTTTAGTAGGTTTGATAAACATTTGTATCATTACTGCCTGACTCCTGTGCAATTGAAAAATGTTGCAGCTACTAAAATTCCTTAAATGATGAGAATGTTCTTGAACTTTAATGTTATCAAAACTCCCAAAATCATTCATCATTCTCATAACAATCTTTAATAACATGTCTTATCTGTTATTAGTCCATTTTAAGCAGTTGCATTAATTTTAACTCCATGGAAAGTAAATTCTAATGTAGCTTAAGCATACACTGTTATATTTTCTTTGAACATTCAGTATTTGGAACAACAACAAAAACTATCTGCTTACAAAAGTGTCATGTTTGCAGGGAAGAAAAAACAGCATTAAAGGGGGAGAATGTGAATTTACTGGGAAAACTTGACCAGGTGTGGAAAAACTATAAGGAGCTGCAAAAGGAAAATATTAAGCTTAGTGCTTCTGATGAACTATCAGCAGAAAAGGAAATACAGGTTAGGTTCTGAAATGTGTGTGGTAAATATCTAAGGAAAACAGCAACAGAGTTTGGAAATACCTTGAACTGTTTTGACTGCGAATAGATGTGGTCTTTGTCAATGTTTGGGTTATGTTATGACAAATTGGTGTTAAAGATGGTCTGCATTCACATATTTGGTAGAAAGCGTACTGCCAGCCCCAAAATCTTTGCTTGTTTCCTGTCCACACACATTTCTTATGTCAATATAATTTTTTGTGGTGTAATATTTATTTATTTTACAGGGAAGAGATGGCCGGGCTACAAAGTAACATAGATTATTTAAATAACAAACTTGCAGTCTCATTTGGGACTGAAGAGTGGAGAGGTAATTGAGTAACAAGATGAAATACATTTTAAAGTAGCTGCAACACAAAAAATAAAGATCAAATATAAATAATTAAAGTACACAATTTAAGTAGTCTATTCTATCTGTGGCTGATTGTGCGATGAAATGCTAAACCTAATACTTAAATTGTAGTCCTCTTGGCATGAAATAAACAGTAATAAGCATTACATAACCTACATTTATTACGAATGTTTCATAATAAATGCTATCCATGATATGGAATATGTGTGTTGTATTTGATATTAGAAAAGCCTAAGGCCTTTCAGAAATTAAAAATAGAATATTATTGCACTGTATGGACCCTTCACATCTAAATAGGGAAATAACAGAGAAAGATAGATATCTTGTAATTTCTAAACAACCAGGAGTTACATGTAACACACCAAAGTGTAAAAGAGGAATCATTTTCTCAGAAAGTCAGTTGCCACAGAACACTAAAATGAGAAGAGCATATAATGACAATTTATTTACAGAAAAGAAATCAACAAACATATAAAAACAAGTTCAATAAATTTCATTTGCTTCCTCGTACAAATTTTTCGCAAACTTACACTATGTGATCAAAAGTATCCAGAAACCCCCAAAAACATACGTTTTTCATATTAGGTGCATTGAGCTGCCACCTACTGCCAGGCACTCCATATCAGCGACCTCAGTAGTCATTAGACTTCATGAGAGAGCAGAATGGGGTGCTCCGCGGAACTCACAGACTTTGAACATTGTCAAGTGATTGAGTGTCACTTGTGTCATACGTCTGTAGTGAGATTTCCACACTCCTAAACATCCCTAGATCCTCTGTTTCCAATGTGATAGTGATAGTGAAGGGACACATACAGCACAAAAGCGTAAACGCCGACCTCGTCTGTTGACTGACAGAGACCGCCAACAGTTGAAGAGGCTCGTAATGTGTAATAGGATAGGCAGACATCTATCCAGATCATCACACAGGAATTCCAAACTGCATCAGGATCCACTGCAGGATTACTATGATGATTGGGAGGAAGATGAGAAAACTTGGATTTCATTGTCAAGCGGCTGCTCATAAGGCACACATCATGCCAGTAAATGTCAAACAACGCCTTACTTGGTGTAGGGAGCATAAACATTAGGTGATTTAACAGTGGAAAAATGTTGTGTGGAGTGACAAAACACAGTACACATTGTAGCAATCCGATGATAGGATGTTGGTATGACGAATGCCCGGTGCATGTCATCTGCCAACACCTGTAGTACCAATAGTAAAATTCAGAGGCAGTGGTGTTATGTTGTGGTCATGTTTTTCATGGAGGGGACTTGCACCCCTTGTTGTTTTGCGTGACACTATCGCAGCACAGACCTACATTGATGTTTTAAGCACCTTCTTGCTTCCCACTTTTGAAGAGCGATGCGGGGATGGCAATTGCATCTTTCAACACGATCCAGCACCTCTTCATAATGCGTGGCCTGTGGCAGAGTCGTTACATGACAATAACATCCCTGTAATGGACTGGCCTGCACAGAGTCCTACCTGAATCCCATAGAACACCTTTGGGTTGTTTTGGAACTCCAGCTTCTTACCAGGACTCACCGATCGACATCAATACCTCTGCTCAGTGCAGCACTCCGAGAAGAATGGGCTGCCATTCCCCAAGAAAGCTTCCAGCACCTGATTGAATGTATGCCTGCGGGAATGGAAGCTATCATCAAAGCTAAGGGTGGGCCAACACCATATTGAATTTCAGCATTACCGATGGTGGGCGCCACGAACTTATAAGTCATTTTCAGCCAGGTGTCCGGATACTTATGATCACATAGTGTAGCTGTATTGAAGAGGACCTAAATCTAAATGAAACAGAGAGATTATGAAACAAATGTGATCACTGGCATGAATTTAAGTCATCAGTTGGCAAAACAAATTTACTTATGGATAAAGCAATGACAAAAATATAGAATTTGGAAAAAAATTGTGGTAAGTTCTATGGGACCAAACTTCTGAGGTCATTGGTCCCTAAGCTTACACACTAATTAATCTAAGTTAAACTAACTTATGCTAAGGACAACACCACACCCATGCCCAAGGGAGGACTCGAACCTCTGATGGGAGGAGCCGCGCGAGCCATAGCAAGATCCCTTAGACCGCGCGGCTACCCCATGCGGCTATAGAATTTGGCCTAAGATTCACGTGTGCATTGAAATTGTGTTGAAACTATAAAAGTTATATTAGGAAGTAGATCTGATACTAGATGTGACACATTGAAACTTGACAGAAACATGTCAGTTGCAACCATCTTAGGCTTTGTGTTTTCAAATGTTACCACAAATTCACAATATTCAGTTACCAAATGTAAGGATCAGCTTGTTTAGAAATGTCATTGTGTGGTCAAGAAATTAACTGGTTGCAGAAGCTGTACTAAATAAAATGGAATGAGTTTCTGAACAGCGAGAATCATACTTGATAATTTAAAATTGCTGCATAAATATTGTTCGCATGAATCAATCACAATAATGTGAAGGAATGTAAAATGTGTAAAAAAAAGTGCATGAACATTGTCTTATTAAATGCAAGTCTGCTACCAATATGTAATGCTGCTACTATGCATGGGTAATCACAGAATATAACAAACCCCTGTACTCATAGCTCAACCAAGTGAAGCAGATGTTTGGAAATACAAATGTGGACCAGTTTCAGTAGTATTTTTTTCAGTGTTTTCAATGGCCACAAGACATATTTGGTCTCTCTCTGAACAGTGCTGAACAAAGACCAGTGCTGCCTTCAACATCAGGCACACACTTCACTTAGCCAACCTCTTCCATGCAGCAGATGGAACCACATACAGAAGCTAGTTGCCTCTTACCACAAACAAGATATATAGATGCTGAAAGTACTGTCAGCACATTTCTTACTTATCTGGCAAAGTGAACATGAAATGGCAGGATTAAACTGTATTTTGCCTCACCCATAATTCTGTGACATCTTTCATTTGTAGTAGACAGATCCAACATATAGTTTCCAATTTTTCAAACAGGAATTGTTTGCTTCTGAAAGGTTGAAAAATCAGAGTTTAGCTTAACATTTTGAAAATTTTCTTCTGCGTAATATGATGTGGAAAACAAATCATCGGCATACTAAACATTGCTTAAAATTGGGAGACCTATGGGGGATTCATAGATTAAATGATACTTTCCTTTGACTCTGCAGCAATTTTTGGAAGTTGGTACAGCTAAGTTTTTGTTATAATTACATAAATCCCTCGATGGAGTAACACAAAATAAAGGAAAGATGAGATGGAACACGGAAACACTTAAAGGAAGACAGATAGTGCTTGGAGGCTAGTGTGAATGCCATTTTCTGTTACTTGGCTGTGTGCTTCATTCATAAACCCACTATAGCTGAATGGTTGCTCTTCCCTACTATGAGTTTTTCTTACCTTTGTTATTAAACACAGTGTACAAATCAGCGGACGTGTTTATATATCCTGTGTACTGTCTGAGTCAGTATTTCATGAATCAACTTATAAAATACTCCCTATAGCTCTTTAGAAGCAAGAGACTAAAAAAAATTGAATTGCAAGAAGGGCCAGCATCTGTATAAAATCAGTGTCACCAATAGGGCTGCAATTCACATTATTTATGCTCAATGAAAGAAATATTACAATGGTTTGCAACCTATAACCTTTAATGAGTGCTTGCTCTCACTGTTTCTGGCAACAAGTTAGGTTTGGATACATGAAACATTCTTCTCTAATTAAATATGTAATGAAACAATAGCTGTAGACACTAGAATAATACTCATTTTCTTCACCTAATTTCTGAATAACAGCAAGAAAAACAAGCAATTTTATATTCACTTTTCAGGTTATGTATTATTCAACATGGGCATGTTAAAGCTGTAACAAATACAAAGTGTATAACTTTACCTAATTAATTTTAAATTTTTCTTTCATTTTGATCAGTGTTAATTTTTGAACTATTGGGTAAATATGTTTTGTAAATAATACTTAGTTAAATGATATTATGCTACACATTAGCTCGGAGGCTGTTCCATCATCTCTGCTTTCTTGCTATATTACTGCACTAAGTATCCTGCTTTAATATTTAATTTAATGGCTTATATCATTGTGGTTCTCTTGCTTAATATAAATCCTTCTGCTTCCACATTCTACAACCGATACTGTTGTAAAAACAGTGCAGCTTCAGGCTATAGTGTCTGCTGTGAGCTTAAATTATTCAAAGTAAATTTTCTGAAGTCAGTTTAATTTTGCTGATTTTCTGTATTTTGATGACACTAGAGAGACGAATATCCAAAACTGAGTCTTCTAATTAAAACTGATTACATCTAAAAACTCGTGTATTCTAGTATTCTTTTTAGTATGGATCTGTGTTATGAAGGTGTACATGTAGAATAAACAATCAACCTGATATTTTTTTGCACTCCACAGCAATGGTTTCCTTTAAATTTTCTACACATAGTTTATAATTTCATTGGACATATGTCACAATGAAGGCAGTGTCAAAAAATGAGAGCTATCACATCCTCTGACTATAGTTCTGCTTCACTGTAAAAAGTCACTCTTTTCTGATCTAAAAATACTTCACCCTAGTCTTTTTTCATTTCTCATATTTCAGCAGCCCTCTTGCCTTCTCTTTCTTCTATGGGCACTCATGTTAACAGCTGCAGTCTATGCTTTTAGCATGGTTCAAGAAGTGTCCTGAGAGAACAGTAATAATATATTCCTGTGCCATCTGTTAAAACTTCTCTCATTCTTGCTCATCATCATCATCATTTAAGACTGAGTATGCCTTTCAGCGTTCAGTCTGGAGCATAGTCCCCCTTATAAAATTCCTCAATGATCCCCTATTCTGTGCTAACATTGCTGCCTCTTCTGATGTTAGGCCTATTACTTCAAAATTATTCTTAACCGAATCCAGGTACCTTCTCCTTGGCCTACCCCGACTCCTCCTACCCTCTACTGCTGAACCCATAAGTCTCTTGGGTAACCTTGCTTCTCCCATGCATGTAACATGACCCCACCATCTAAGCCTGTTCACCCTGACTGCTACATCTATAGAGTTCATTCCCAGTTTTTCTTTGATTTCCTCATTGTGGACACCCTCCTGCCATTGTTCCCATCTACTAGTACCTGCAATCTTCCTAGCTACTTTCATATCCGTTGGTTGGTTTTGGGGAAGGAGACCAGACAGCGTGGTCATCGGTCTCATCGGATTAGGGAAGGATGGGGAAGGAAGTCGGCTGTGCCCTTTCAGAGGAACCATCCCGGCATTTGCCTGGAGTGATTTAGGGAAATCACGGAAAACCTAAATCAGGATGGCCGGACGCAGGATTGAACCGTCGTCCTCCCGAATGCGAGTTTTCATATCCGTAACCTCAACTTTATTGATAAGGTAACCTGAATCCACCCAGCTTTCGCTCCCATACAACAAAGTTGGTCGAAAGGTTGAACGGTGCACAGATAACTTAGTCTTGGTACTGACTTCCTTCTTGCAGAAGAGAGTAGATCGTAGCTGAGCGCTCACTGCATTAGCTTTGCTACACCTCACTTCCAGTTCTTTCACTGTGTTGCCATCCTGTGAGAATATGCATCCTAAGTACTTGAAACTGTCCACCTGTTCTAACTTTGTTCCTCCTATTTGGCACTCAGTCCATTTATATCTCTTTCCCACTGCCATTACTTTCGTTTTGGAGATGTTAATCTTCATACCTTAGTCCTTACATTTCTGATCTAGCTCTGAAATATTACTTTGCAAACTTTCAATTGAATCTGCCATCACAACTAAGTCATCCACATATGCGAGTCTGCTTATTTTGTGTTCACATATCTTAATCTCACCCAGCCAGTTTATTGTTTTCAACATATGATCCATAAATAATATGAACAACAGTGGAGACAGGTTGCAGCCTTGTCTTACCCCTGAAACTACTCTGAACCATGAACTCAATTTACTGTCAACTCTAACTGCTGCCTGACTATCTATGTAAAGACCTTTAATTGCTTGCAAAAGTTTGCCTCCTTTTCATAATCTCGTCAGACAACAATTTCCTTCTAGGAACACGGTCATATGCCTTTTCTAGATCTATAAAGCATAGATACAATTCCCTGTTCCACTCGTAACACTTCTCAATTATTTACCGTAAGCTAAAGATCTGGTCCTGACAACCTCTAAGAGGCCTAAACCCACACTGATTTTCATCCAATTTGTCCTCAACTAATACTCGAACTTTCCTTTCAACAATACCTGAGAAGATTTCACCCACAACACTGATTAAAGAGATACCTCTGTAGTTGTTACAATCTTTTCTGTTTCCATGTTTAAAGATTGGTGTGATTACTGCTTTCATCCAGTCTGATGGAACCTGTCCCAACTCCCACGCCGTTTCAATTATCCTGTGTAGCCATTTAAGACCTGACATTCCACTGTATTTGATGAGTTCCGACTTAATTTTATCCATCCCAGCCGCTTTATTGCACTGCAACATATTGACCATTTTCTCCACTTCCTCAAATGTGATCCTATTTCCATCATCATTCCTATCCCATTGTACATCGAGATCTGAAACATTACTGATCGTATTTTCACCTACATTGAGCAACTCTTCAAAATATTCCCTCCATCTGCGCAAGGCATCAACAGGATTCACCAGCAGTTTTTCTGACCTGTCCATAATACTTGTCATTTCCTTCTTACCTCCCTTTCGAAGACTGCTAATTACAGTCCAGAGTGGTTTTCCAGCAGCTTGACCCAAAGTCTCCAACCTGTCTGCAAAGTCTTCCCAAGATTTGTTCTTGGATGCTGCAATTATCTGTTTGGCTTTGTTTCTTTCTTCAACATAACTTTCTCTGTCTGCCTGAGTTCTAGTATGTAGCCATTTTTGATACGCCATCTTTTTCCTTTTAAAGGCTGCCTTGACTGTGTCATTCCACCAAGCTGTTTGCTTTATCCTACCTTTACACACTACTGTTCCAAGACATTCTTTAGCCACTTCTAGTACTGTGTCCCTGTACCTTGTCCATTCCTTTTCCAATGACTGTAATTGACTACATTCAACTAACTGGTACCTTTCTGAGATCATTGTTATGTACTTGTGCCTAATTTCCTTATCCTGAAGTTTCTCCACTCTTGTCCTCCTACATATGGACCTGACCTGCTGCACTTTCGGCCTCACAATACCGATTTCACTGCAGATTAAATAGTGATCAGTGTCATCAAAGAATCCCCTGAATACACGTGTATCCCTCACAGCCTTGCCCCCTGCGGGTTCGGGGGTCAGAATAGGCCCGCGGTATTCCTGCCTGTCGTAAGAGGCGACTAAAAGGAGTCTCAAACGTTTCGGCCTTACGTGATGGTCCCCTCTCGGGTTTGACCTCCATCTATCTAAATTATTCCGAAGAGCGAGCCAATTGGGGAAGGGCACCTTACATGGTGCACTGTATCCTTCGTGCAATTAGACCTATAGCCGTCTTTCTTGTCGTTGCAATGGTGTCCCGCTCGTTTTCGATCTCTTGGACGATTACCACGCTGCACTCTGCAGTGTTTCTTTTAACTGTGACGACGACCTTGGCCATTTTTGCACCTAAGATGCAGCACGGTAGCCAGTCCGTTGTGGTGGGGTCGCCATGTACCCTCTTGGTTGTAGCCCCCTGACAACACAGGGATCGCTCTACTGATGCCTGCGCCGTTCACTCCCCACGTATGCCAAGGAGTAGATGCCCATCTCCCTGGGGCATCAGGACTCCCGGCAATGGCCATCCTGCCAGGTGGCTATTGCTGTGGCTGGGTGGCGCCCGTGGGGAGGGCCCTTGGTCGGAGTAGGTGGCATCAGGGCGGATGACCCGCAATGAAGCGTGGTACATCATCTCTCGCTGGCGGCCAGCCGCCAGCAGTCTCTAAGCGTTCTCGGGCTCAATTTAATGCTCAGAAGTACGATCCGAAAACGTTCCCCTCCCTGGCCACGCCGTGGGAAGAGCGTAAGTCTCAGGATGGAGGTAACAGTTATTCGCCCCGATTCTTAGTTTGCACGAGAGCTGATGGGGAGTCTTTTCTCTCCACAAAGCCTCAGTTCTTCGTCGAGCATTTAGAGGACAAGTTTGGGGAGGTGGAGGGCTTGTCTAAAATGCGCTCTGGGTCAGTACTGATACAAACGGCATCCTCCGCCCAGTCCCGCAGGTTACTTGCTTGTGACAAGTTGGGGGATGTTAACGTTTCTATTACACCACATAAGAGTTTAAATATGGTCCAGGGTGTTATTTTCCATAGGGATCTCCTTTTGCAGTCTGATGACGAGCTGCGCGCCAACTTAGAACGTAGAGGTGTTCATTTCGTCCGGCGCGTTCATCAGGGTCCGAGGGACAATCAGGTTGCTACCGGTGCCTTCATCTTGGCCTTTGAGGGTGATACGTTACCGGAAAAGGTCAAGGTGATGGTCTACCGATGTGACGTCAAGCCCTATATCCCTCCCCCGATGTGGTGCTTCAAGTGCTGGAAGTTCGGCCATATGTCTTCCCGCTGCACTTCCAGCCTCACATGTCGCGATTGCGGACGCCCATCTCATCCCGATACTCCATGTGCCCCGCCTCCCATCTGCGTCAACTGCGGGGAGCACCATTCACCTTGCTCGCCTGACTGCAAAGTCTTTCAGAAAGAGCGCAAAATCATGGAATATAAGACCCTGGACCGGCTGACCTATACTGAGGCCAAACGGAAATATGACAGACTCCATCCTGTGAGAATGACATCCACTTATGCAGCTGCTACAACAACTGTGCTAGCTCCATCAGTTTCGAGACTTCCAGCCAGCTCGATAACCAGTAAGACTCCTCCTGCCCCCTTGCCCGTGGGGGGCTCTACCCAACCGGTTGCTCCTGCACCACCTACCTCAGGAGCAACCTCCTCCCACCCGTCGGGGACGTCCGTCCCCGCTTCTCAGCCGGAGAAGCGTCTAACTTCTTCGGCTACTCTCGCCCGTAAGAGTTCCCTTGGGACCCTCCCTTCCCAGGGTTCCACCAGCGGGAAGGATGACTGCCACCAGTGGCATAAGTCCTCACCAGCGGCCGGGCGTAGGGCTTCACGATCCTCCTCTGTCCCGGAGACTGAATCGGTGAAGCCTTCCCAGCCGGTGAAACCCAAGGTTCAGCGAGAGAAGTCCAAGAGAAAGACCTCTAAGGCCAAAGAACTTGCGGTGGCACCAACCCCACCGCACCTTTCACGCTCTGCGTCTGAGGATGAAGTCGAGATTCTAGCGTCCGCTGAGGACCTTGATCTCGCTGGTCCCTCAGACGCCATGGATGTCTCTCGTACGGGTACTGAATCGGTGGCAGTGAGTGAACAAGCGGCGTAAATTGCCTTCCCAGTCCTTTCACGCCTTTCTCAGCCATGGACAATACCATCCTCCAGTGGAACTGCGGCGGTTTTTTCCACCATTTAGCTGAGCTCCGCCAACTTCTCAGCCTTCGCCCTTTCTTCTGCATTGCTCTCCAGGAAACTTGGTTTCCAGCGATGCGAACCCCCGCCCTCCGTGGCTATCGGGGTTATTACAAGAACCGAGCAGCTTATGAAAGGGTGTCTGGTGGCGTCTGCATATATGTCCTTCACACTCTGCACAGCGAGTCTGTCCCTCTCCAGACGCCTTTAGAGGCTGTCGCTGTACGCGTATGGACGCCACAGGCTGTTACCGTCTGCAGTCTTTACATTCCACCGGATGGTGATGTCTCGCAGCATGTCCTGGCTGCACTGGTCGCCCAATTACCGCCACCTTTCTTGCTATTGGGCGACTTCAACGCCCATAACCCTCTGTGGGGTGGGTCAGTGGCCACAGGTCGAGGCGCCATCGTTGAACATTTGTTGTCGCAGCTCGATCTCTCATTGTTAAATGATGGCGCCTTCACACACTTCAGTGTGGCGCATGGCACCTACTCCGCCATTGACCTTTCCATCTGTAGCCATAGCCTCTTACCATCTGTCCAATGGAGTGTGCATGACGACCTGTGTGGTAGTGACCACTTTCCGCTCTTTTTGTCACTACCACAGCGTCACTCTTCTGGGTGCCCTAGCAGATGGGCTATGAATAAGGCTGACTGGGATTTGTTCTCCTCCACTGCCGCTTTTGAGCCTCTCTCTACTGATGACATTGATGCGGTGGTTCAATCTGTCACCACCGGCATCATTACTGCCGCCGAATCTGCCATTCCCCGTTCTTCTGGGTCCGCTCGGCGGAAGGCTGTGCCTTGGTGGTCACCTGAGATCGCTGAAGCGATTAAAGATCGCCGGCGGGTGCTCCAGCGTCACAAGCGACATCCCTCCTTAGCCCACCTTATCGCCTTCAAACGGCTGCGTGCGCGGGCCCGCCTCCTTATCCGCCAAGGCAAGAAGGTGTGCTGGGAGCGGTATGTGTCCACCATTGGCCTCCATGTCACTCCCTCGCAGGTCTGGGCCAAGATTCGACGCGTCTACGGCTATCGGACCCCTGCCAGCGTCCCTGCGCTCTCACTGAATGGAGCCGTTTGTACCGACTCCGACGTCATTGCAAATCGCTTAGCAGAGCATTTTGCTCTGAGTTCCGCTTCTGCGAATTACCCCCAGGCCTTCCGCTCCATTAAAGAGCGGCTGGAACGTCGGAGCCTTTCGTTTCGCACCAACCACCCGGAATCTTACAATGCTCCATTCAGTGAGTGGGAATTTCGCAGTGCCCTAGCTGCTTGCCCTGATACCGCTCCTGGGCCAGATGGCATCCACTGTCAGATGCTGAAACACCTTTCCGGTGTGCCACAGGGCTCTGTTTTAAGTGTCTGTCTGTTTTTAATAGCCATTAACGGGCTTGCTGCGGCCGTGGGTAATTCTGTCTCTGCTTCCCTGTATGCTGACGACTTCTGCCTTTATTACAGCTCTACTGGCATTGCAGCTGTTGAACGTCATCTACAGGGCGCTATCCGAAAGGCGCAGTCTTGGGCTGTAGCCCATGGGTTTCAGTTTTCGGCAGCCAAGACCCGCGTTATGCATTTCTGCCGGCGCCGAACAGTCCATCCTGAGCCGCGGCTTTATCTTGCCGACGAACTCCTTGCTGTGGTGGAGACCCACAGGTTTTTGGGGGTGGTTTTCGATGCCCGGTTGACTTGGCTGCCTCATATCCGGCAGCTTAAACAGACGTGTTGGCGGCATCTAAATGCTCTGAGATGCTTGAGCCACACCCGCTGGGGCGCCGACCGCTTTACCCTGTTGCGGCTCTACCAGGCGTTAATCCAGTCCCGTCTGGATTATGGGAGCCTGGCTTATGGCTCAGCATCCCCATCTGCGTTACAGGTGCTGGACCCAATTCTCCACAGCGGGATACGCCTTGCCACTGGTGCTTTCTGCACCAGCCCTGTGGACAGCGTACTAGTGGAGGCAGGTGTACCTCCCCTGCGGTTCCGACGCCAACGTTTGCTGGCCGCTTATGCTGCCCATGTTCTAAGCTCGCCCGGGCATCCAAATTATCGTCTCCTGTTCCCGCGATCGGTCGTCCATCTGCCAGATCGTCGGCCCCGGTCTGGTTGTACAATAGCGGTCCGCGTCAAAGAGCTTCTCTCTGGGCTTCAGGTTTTCACTGTTCCACCTACTTTCCGGGCTACTTTTCATACACCCCCATGGTGTGTTCGTCGCCCTTGCCTTCGGCTGGACCTGGCACAGGGCCCGAAGGACTCAGTCCCTCCAGAGGCCTTCCGCCGCCGCTTTTATTCTATCCTGGCCACGTATCAGGGCTCTGGTATTGTCTACACTGACGGTTCGATGGTTGCTGGTCGTGTCGGGTATGCGCTCACTCTAGGGGACCGTTCCGAACAACGTTCCTTGCAGGATGGCTGCAGCGTTTACACTGCTGAATTGGTCGCCATCTTTCGTGCCCTAGAGTATATCCGCTCCTGCTCAGGTGAGTCCTTCGTTATCTGTAGCGATTCCCTGAGCGGTTTACGAGCTCTCGACCAGTGTTTCCCTCGTTCTCGTCTGGTGATGGCTATCCACGAGTCTCTGCATACTCTTGCCTGTTGCGGCCGCTCTGTGGTCTTTGTGTGGACCCCCGGTCATGTCGGTATCCCGGGTAACGAACATGTTGACCGCCTGGCGAAAGAGGCCACCAGCAAGCCATCTCTGGACCTTGGCCTCCCAGAGACTGATTTGCGGGCCGTCTTCCGCCGCAAAATCTTGGCGCTATGGGACGATGAATGGCGCGAACTGACAATGTCCAATAAACTCCGTGCTGTCAAGGAGACGACGGCTGTGTGGCGGTCATCCCTGCGAGCCACTCGCAGGGACTCAGTAGTTCTTTGCCGGCTCCGCATTGGCCACTCCCGGCTGACACACAGTTATTTACTGCGCCGGGAGGACCCTCCTCTATGTCGCTGTGGGGCAGCTTTGACAGTGGCCCACATTTTGCTGGCCTGCCCCCTTTTAGCTGTGGTCAGGCAGACATTTGCGCTGCCTGCCACGCTCCCTGCCCTTTTAACAGACGACTACACTATGGCTGACTTAGTTTTACGTTTTATTCGGGCAGGGGGATTTTATCATTTACTCTGAGTGTTTCTGTTTTATTTTATCGTTTTGTGTTGATTCTGGCCTTTGGCCTATGATTTTACATTGATTTTTTAATGTGTTTCTAAGTGGTTGGCTTTTCCTTATTTATTTCTATGGTCGGCCAACCACCGTCACACTCTGTGTGGTTTTAGTTCGTTTTGTCTTGTCCTTGTCTCAGTTTCTCTTGTTCTGTATCGTCTGTGATCTCTTCTGTTCCTCTTTTTTATTCTCTGTGGGTGTTCTTTGTATTTGGAAGAAGGGACCGATGACCGTAGCAGTCTGGTCCCTTTAATCCCTCCAAACCAACCAACCAACCCTCACAGCCTTCCTGAATTCCTGATCTGTTATTATATAGTCAATGACAGATCTGGTTCCCCTGCCTTCCCAAGTATACCGGTGAATGTTCTTATGTTTAAAAAAGTAGTTTCTGATTACTAAGCCCATAATGGCACAGAAATCCAAGAGTTGTTTCCCATTCCTGTTGACCTCCATATCCTCTCCAAATTTACCCATAACCTTTTCATACCCTTCTGTTCGATTTCCAATCCTGGCATTAAAATCACCCATGAGCAGAACACTGTCCTTGTCCTTTACTCCAACAACTACGTCACTGAGTGTGTCATAAAAACTATCCATCTTATCTTGATCTGTCCCTTCACAATGCGAATATACTGACACAATCCTAATTTTCTTGTTAGACACTGTCAAATCTATCCACATCAGTCATTCGTTTACGTACCTTATTGCAACTATGCTGGATTCCATTTCTTTCCTGATGTAAAGCCCTACACCCCATTGTGCTATTCCTGCTTTGACTCCTGACAGGTAAACCTTGTATTCTCCCACTTCCTCTTCTTTCTCACCCCTTATCCAAATGTCACTAACAGCTAAAATGTCCAACCCCATCTTACTTGCAGCCTCTGCCAACTCTACCTTCTTCCCAGAGTAGCCCCCATTGATATTAATAGCTCCCCATCTCGTTACCATTTGTTTGCCGAGTCGTATCTTAGGAGTCCCTGGTTTGTCAATTAGAGGTGTGGCTCCGTCACCTCCAAAGGTCCGAGGCATTTTGCTCTGATTGTTGCCAGCATCATATTTAAAGTACCAGGGAAGCAGGTTGCTAGCCTTACTTGCCCCGGGTCCCATTTGGTTTTACCCCTAACGGTTGAGGGACTAACCAGTGGATTTGGTAGTCTTTGCTGTCTGAGCACAAAGATGCCCAGCCTTATTCCAATGTAACTGGTATCCTGACTGTCAGGACCACTTACTTGGTCACTCATACGTTGCCCGTGATTCATGAATTAGGACATGACAACAGGAACCCAGCTATCCAATTTTCTATACAACTCCAAGAACCAATACAAGAGACTTCATCACTGTTTCTAACAAGGAAGTGAAAAGCTAGTAGTTATTCATAATTATTAGATGTGATAGATTTATGATAATTTCGGTGATTGTACGAGGGCAGTTCAATAAGTAATGCAACACATTTTTTTTCTCGGCCAATTTTGGTTGAAAAAACCGGAAATTTCTTGTGGAATATTTTCAAACACTCCCGCTTCGTCTCGTATAGTTTCATTGACTTCCGACAGGTGGCAGCGCTGTATGGAGCTGTTAAAATGGCGTCTGTAACGGATGTGCATTGCAAACAATGGGCAGTGATCGAGTTTCTTTTGGCGGAAAACCAGGGCATCTCAGATATTCATAGGCGCTTGCAGAATGTCTACAGTGATCTGGCAGTGGACAAAAGCATGATGAGTCGTTGGGCAAAGCGTGTGTCATCATCGCCGCAAGGTCAAGCAAGACTGTCTGATCTCCCGCGTGCGGGCCGGCCGTGCACAGCTGTGACTCCTGCAATGGCGGAGCGTGCGAACACACTCGTTCGACATGATCGACAGATCACCATCAAACAACTCAGTGCTCAACTTGACATCTCTGTTGGTAGTGCTGTCACAATTGTTCACCAGTTGGGATATTCAAAGGTTTGTTCCCACTGGGTCCCTCGTTGTCTAACCGAACACCATAAAGAGCAAAGGAGAACCATCTGTGCGGAATTGCTTGCTCGTCGTGTGGCTGAGGGTGACAATTTCTTGTCAAAGATTGTTACAGGCGATGAAACATGGGTTCATCACTTTGAACCTGAAACAAAACGGCAATCAATGGAGTGGCGCCACACCCACTCCCCTACCAAGAAAAAGTTTAAAGCCATACCCTCAGCCGGTAAAGTCATGGTTACAGTCTTCTGGGACGCTGAAGGGGTTATTCTGTTCGATGTCCTTCCCCATGGTCAAACGATCAACTCTGAAGTGTATTGTGCTACTCTTCAGAAATTGAAGAAACGACTTCAGCGTGTTCGTAGGCACAAAAATCTGAACGAACTTCTCCTTCTTCATGACAACGCAAGACCTCACACAAGTCTTCGCACCCGAGAGGAGCTCACAAAACTTCAGTGGACTGTTCTTCCTCATGCACCCTACAGCCCCAATCTCGCACCATCGGATTTCCATATGTTTGGCCCAATGAAGGACGCAATCCGTGGGAGGCACTACGCGGATGATGAAGAAGTTATTGATGCAGTATGACGTTGGCTCCGACATCGACCAGTGGAATGGTACCGTGCAGGCATACAGGCCCTCATTTCAAGGTGGCGTAAGGCCGTAGCATTGAATGGAGATTACGTTGAAAAATAGTGTTGTGTAGCTAAAAGATTGGGGAATAACCTGGTGTATTTCAATGCTGAATAAAACAACCCCTGTTTCAGAAAAAAAATGTGTTGCATTACTTATTGAACTGCCCTCGTACAATCTAAAACTGAAACTCTGGAATGGAACAACATTAACAATAAAATTAAATGTATTTGCAATTTTTTGAAAAGAACAAGACAATGTAAAAGAGATTATTTTTTCGATAGACAGCTTCTATATTTATCAAATCACTTAAGCGTATTACAGCTGCACAGGAATGATCAGTGAGTCAAGGAATTCTTACATCAGCAGTAATTACAGATGTTGATGTAGTTTCAGAGAAGATGTAATTTCCAAGTTTGGAAACGGTGGTCAGTGGACAATACCACAGCTCTTTTCAAGACTGTATTTCATATTCTTGTTTTCTTTGTGTCTGATCTCATCTGATGGGGTCTTTATTAATAATGATGATAGCAATGGAGAATGCCACACCAGTCAGATAATTTTTTGTACCAGTTTTTAGCTGAAAGGTGTAAATTCTAACATAACTTAAATCCCAACAGATGCAAATTGTTGAGATTTATTTCAACAGTACAGTGAAATTGCATACTACATCTGTGAACTCAGGTAGACAATATTTGTGTAAATGATTAACCCGACTTTAAAAAGTGACTATGGATTGAATAATGTTTGCCACTTGTGATGTGGTAACTTGCTTCTAATAGAATAATATGACATGTTTTGGTCTTCTGCTGGAGGCTGATTGTCATCATTGCCCTGTCCCTGAAAGTGAACTCTCCTCTGTTCACAAATGGGATCTGCACATGCTTATCCAGATTAGAAATATTTGAAATTACTGGTCTCTGCCTGTCTGCTCTAGACAGTGCTTCACAAGTTTGCAAACCACCACTGTGTATAAATCCACAGTGAAAAGACGTTAAATTGTTTTCAATAAAATGAATGAATGCTGCAGAAGCATTTGTTGGCAGGTTATATTTGGTTGAAAACCACACATTTATAGACCTGGATGTTCTTAAGTGGTCATGAATGCATGACAATAATGTCAATTTTCAAGCTTAGTTTCATTTGCTTGCATTTTTCTCATTCCAGAAACTGCAACTGTAACCTGTTTGTGATGCACAAGTATTCTGAACTACAGGATATAAATACTTAAAGGCTTTATGTTACTAGATGCTTAAAATGTTGCACTGAAACTTTGTCCCCAAAAGTATTTGGAATCGTAGATGAACATATGTTGCACATATCAAGAACACTTCCAGCTGATCATTAAAATTATTTGTGCCTTTGATAGATGAGGTGCAATAGTTGACTTTACTAGCAAACACTGCTGTATTTTCATTATATTATTAATTATTAGTAGTATTTGCATAATAATACTAAGTTTTAATTGGAGTTTTGCATGTACTGTTCAGCTCATCAACACTAGTTGAATATTTATCTTTTTTAAAATTTCAGGCAACACATTTGGAGAGGAGCAAAATGAAACAAGAGACAGGAGACTTGAAACAGGACAGTATGATTCACAACAAGGCTATGAAGAACAAGTCGAGTACCCTCCCCACCAACAGTATGAGCAACCAGAAGAATATGGTTACCAAACAGAACAGCAGCAGCAGCAGCATGAAGAACAGCAACCTCTACAACAACAGCCGCAGCAGCAGCAGCAGGATCAACAACAACAGCAACAGCATCCAGAATACGGAACACACGAACCTCCATATGAGCAAGACCCAGGCATCCTCCTCACTGGACCACCACCTCCTCCTCAGTCCATGGAGGCGTGAGGTGGCTGTACCTCCACTTACACTGGAAGATTTAGCTACTGACAGCGATTCATGTGGATCGCAGTCTGCACAGCTAGATATCTTCAAGTAGTAGCAACCTTCACTTAGACAGCACAACAAAAACTGTTATCCCTCAATCTTTTTTTCACGATGTTGATAAATATGCACAGAACTTCGTTTCATTGTGCATTGGTATTCTTGTGTACATATTTATGATGTCATCTAAATTTTGTGTACACATATTTTAGTTATTAAAATTGTTTATGTTTGTGTATAAATAAGATAAGAGGAGCTATAGAAGCGAAAGGATATCTTTAGGAGACTGGCTAACAATTTTCCATTTCATATAGCCTATTATGCAGGAATATAATTGAAATTACTATACAGAAAATACAGCCTCATGCTTGTTTTTATAATGTATGTGTCATGTCTGTACATCTTCATTGTTTTTGTTGCTGCGGGATATTAAAAAGTCAGAGTGAATTTGATACTGCACTATTGCCCTGTAACCGTCTCTCTCTCTCTCTCTCTCTCTCTCTCTCTCTCTCTCTCATGTGTACTTAGCATCTTAAGTTATAGCAATTATTGAGAGACACAGATTTTTTTAACATTATATTCCACACAAAGTTCAATGAATCTGACAGTGTGTGCTTATCAAGTCTCAGTAAATTGTGATGATACACCTCAAAATACATGCATCATCATCTATGACCTGCACTATCCTCATTGGTGTAAGCTGTATGCATATGACAGTATGCTTATCAAGTCTCAGTTAATTGTAGTGTAAGATATCATGATACACCTCAAAATAAATGCATCATCATCAGTTACCTATACTATCCTCATCAGTGTGATATAAAACTAGTATTTCCCTTATATCCCATCTTGTATAAGGGTTAGGCCCCTGAACAACTCACTCTGCTTGTTATATTTCCTCCTAACGCACAAACCTATACATGTACATACAAGCCTCCTATAGATTCTTAATGGTTAAAGCAATCAACAAAATTAACTGGTGAAATGTAACTTACATTTATGTGTAACAACCTTGTTACATAATTCGTTCTTCAGTTCTACTAAACCCTCATCTAAAACCTGTCTTCCACGATGTGACATAACAATGAATCAGTGATGCAGTCATCACACGTTTAATTAATTATGATCCCCTCCTACTAGTACTATAGTACATATTTTTTGTTTATGTTACAGTGGAATGTGTGCTCACTTTTCATAATCTTCGCCCTATAGAGAGACAAGTGGAACAAAAATCACAGGTTAGGCAATAAACTTAAATGTTTATAGAATAACTTAATATCAAAAGAAAAAAAGAACTGTACGGTGTAATGTCATAAGTTTGTGATACTGCAAATAACACTCAAAACTGCATCTGTATGCAGGTACTGAGTCTAGGTTTCCTATTTCAGTTTTTATTTAATTGTATCAGAACCATCAAAATATCATATATAACAATGAACTGTATATAACCAGACATGTAACATGTCATATTACATAGCTAGGAAATTTTTGACCAAAAGTTGGCCACATCTATTACCTTTGGGGTAGCCATAATGAACTGCTCAACAGTGTAAGTGCTTTGGCATATTCACACTTCATGAGGTGGATAGTAATCCACTCTTGTCCACAATTGTATGGCACGAGTTCACCTGATAATCCCCATTTATTCATGTTGCTCCTGGTTATTGCAACTCTAGAACATAGTCTGTTCAAAGATTTCCATATGTTTTGCTCCTCTGCATGTCCTGGGAGTGGTTCTTCCCTTGGTAATCTCGGAGGTGGACTATTTTTTGTCGTACTTCTACTTTGCTTTTTTGAAGTTTATTAATGTGATTTTCTCTTGTATATGGGAAACTACTAGTAGATTTATGTCACTGATGAGCTCTTGGTATTCAAAAAGGGGGTGGCAATAGATGTAAACAATTTAGTTTTTTCTTTCCTTGCTGACATTTCACATCTGATGCTTGGGAGAGTGATACAGTTAGGCAGTACAGCATATTGTTCGGTACTGGTCTCATACTGCCTGTGAGTATGCAGCATGCATTGGTATTCAGAAAGGGGGGAGGGGGTGGACCATAGATGTAAACGATTTAGTTTTTTCTTTCCTTGCTGACATTTCACGTCCAATGCTTGGGAAAGTGATACCAGCTAGGCAGTACAGCATATCATTTGGTACTGGTCTCAGACTGTCTGTGAGTATGCAGCATGATTCATTGAGAGTTATGTCCTGCTGTTTGGCATGGCTGGAGTTAAACCACAGAGGGCACACATGCTCTGCAGCTGAGTAACACAAGGTTAAAGCTGTCATCCTTACTGGCCTGGGCTGTGCAACCCATATAGTGCCTGCTAGTTTACGCAAAATGATATTTTGAGCAGCTACTTCATGCTTTGTGGCATGCACTGTTTCCTGTAGGTGGTTGCTCTGTCTAACGTGACACCCAATTATTTTGTGGTTGTGCATTGCTCTAGATTTAGATAGTTCTTCCCATAAGCTACCCACCATCTTCTGTGTCCTTTGATAAATGAAAATTAGTAATAATAACATTCACTTCGAAACACATTTGCTCCCAAAAAAAAGTAAACAGAATATTTCATGTTCACTTGCTGGGACTGTGTTTGGTGCCAGAAAACACGTGCCCCTACCCACCATTTCTTCAAAGATTAGCAATTCATTGTCTTTTTCTAAAAGCTTTGCTGCTGCTCAGTACACTACTTCTGTTTGATAAATATTGGTCTTCTCTCCATCCAGCTCTGCAAACCACCGTGAAGTGCATGGCAGATGGTATGTCCCATTGTACCAGTTATTAGGGTTTCTTCCCATCCCATTCACATATGGAGTGTGGGAAGAATAATTGTTTGACTGCCTCTGTTTGCGCTGTAATTATTCCAATCTTGTCCTCATGATCCTTATGTGAGCAATACTTCGGTGGTGGTAGTATATTCCTAGAGTCATCATTCAAAGCCAGTTCTTGAAACTTTGTTAGTAGATTTCCTTGGGATACATTATGTCTGTCTTCAAGGATCTGCCAGTTCAGTTTCTTGAGCATCTTTGTAACACGCTACCACGGATTAAACAAAACTTAACCTCTCATGCTGCCCTTCTCTGTTTATGTTCAATATTCCCTCTTTAGCCTTGTTTGTTATGGGTCCAACTTGAACAATATTCTACACTGAAGAGACAAAGAAACTGGTACACCTGCCTAATATTGTTTAGGGTTCCCGTGAACACACACAAGTGCCGCAACACAACATGGCATGGACTCGACTAATGTCTGAAGTAGTGCTGGAGGGAATTGACACTATGAGTTCTGCAGGGCTGTCCATAAATCCATAAGCATACGAGGGGGTGGAGATCTCTTCTGAACAGCACATTGCAAGGCATCCCAGATATGCTCAGTAATGTTCATGTCTGAGGAGTTTGGAGGCCAGCAGTGTTCTTGGAGCCACTCTGTAGCAATTCTGAACATGTATGTCACACTGTCCTGTTGGAATCACTCAAGTCTGACGGAATCCACAATGGACATGAATGAATGCAGGTGATCAGACAGGATGTTTAAGTACATGTCACCTGTTGGAGTCGTCTCGAGACATATCAGGGGTCCCATATCATTCCATCTGCACACGTCCCACACTGTTACAGAGCCTCCACCAGCTTGAACTGTCCCCTGCTGACATGCAGGGTCCTTGGATTCATGAGGTTGTCTCCATACCCATACACATCCATCCACTTGATACAATTTAAAATGAGACTCATCCAACCAGGCAACATGTTTCCAGTTATCAACTGTCCAATGTCAGTGTTGACAGGCCCAGGCGAGGCGTAAAGCTTTGTGTTGTGCTGTCATCAAGATTACAAGAGTGGGGGTCTTTGGCTCTGTAAGCCATTATCGATGATGTTTTGTTGAATGGTTCACACGCTGACACTTGTTGATGGCCCAGCATTGAAATCTGCAGCAATTTGCGGAAGGGTTGCACTTCCGTCATATTGAATAATTGTCTTCAGTCATTGTTGGTGCCATTCTTGCAGAATCTTTTCCCAGCCGTAGCAATGTCGGAGATTTGATGTTTTACCAGATTCCTGATATTCAAGGTACGCTCGTGAAATGTTCGCATGGGAAAATCCCCACTTCATTGCTATCTAGGAGTTGCTGTGTCCCATTGCTTGTGTGTCGACTATAACACCATGTTCAGAGTCACTTAAATCTTGATAACCTGCCACTGTAGCAGCAGTAACCGATCTAAAAACTGCGCCAGACTCTTGCTGTCTTATATAGGTGTTGCTGACCGCAGTGCCGTATTCTGCCTGTTTACATATCTCTGTATTTGAATACGCATGCCTTTACCAGTTTCTTTTGTGCTTCAGTGTAGAATGGGTCACACCAGTGATTTTTAAACAATCTCCTTTGTGGAGTGTTTGCACTTACTCAGTATTCTTCCAATAAACCGAAGTCCGCATGTCCTTTACCCACAACTGAGCCTGTGTGGTCATTCTGTTTCATATCGCTACAAGTGTTACACCCAAGTATTTGTATGAGCTGGTCGATTCCAACAGTGACTCATTGATATTATAGTCATAGGGTACTACATTTTTTCATTTTATTTGAAGTTCACAATTTTACATCTCTGAACATTTAAAGAAAGTTGTCAGTCCTTGCACTACTTTGAAATCTTAACAAGATCTGTCTGAATATTTATGCAGCCTTTATTAGACTGTACTTCCTCATAGATAACTGCATTGTCTGCAAAAAGTGTGAGGTTACTATTAATATTGTCCATAAGTCATGAATATGCAATATGAACAGCAAGGGTCCCAACACAGTTCCCTGGGCCACACCCAGAGTTACTTCTACATTTGATGGTGATTCTCCATCCAAGATAACATATTGTGTCCTCCCTACCAAAAAGTTGTCAATCTGGTCACAAATTTCTTGTGATACCCTATATGATTGAAGTTTTGACAGTAAGTGTAGGTGTGATACTGAGTCAAATGCTTCTAAAAAATCAACAAATACTGCATCTATACTGCCTTGATCCAAAGCTTTCAGTATTTCATGTGAGAAAAGTGTAAGTTGGGTTTCACATGATTGATGTTTTCGGAATCCATGCTGGTTGGCAATATACATAATTGTAATCCATCTGGGATTTTCCATTTGTCTGTCAGGAAAACAATAGTGACCTTAGAAAATAATCAAGTATTTGGGTCATTTCACAAGTAAATTACACAATATTAAACGAATTTACCCTTTACCCTAAATAAATGATGATACATTACCTTTCGCATAGACATGAAAAGTGAAGTTGGGTCATAGCCTCACTATTTTGCCTCTTTCATTGTTTACTGTTCTTATGATCCACCAGAGAGTTCAGATCTTTCCTGGCTTGATCTTGCCACTTAAGCTTTGGTCTAACACTGAGTCTCCTTCCTTGTGTCTTTCCTTCTAGTACTGTTTTTACCATCCCTTCCTCCTCTCTCAGTACATTCCCCACCAATTAAGTTCTCCTGCTCCTTGTTACTTCTGTCACATCTAGCTCATTGTACAGCCAACAGATTTCTGCATTTTTCTAAAACTTCCATACTCAAACACTGGCCCAATTTTTTTTCTTAACAACTTGTTTTCAAAGATTAATTTTCCTCTCCACCTTCTTGCTCTGTGTCAATTGTCTTAGCCCCGTATGTTTAAGACTAGTCACACGGCTACCTTGTAAATAGGGAGATTCAGTATTCTTGTTAGCCATTTTCTGGTAACCAGTTTGTTCATTGCAAAAATACATCTCTTTTGCAGACTTCATACAGTTCATTACCTCCTACTCCATGTTATTTCAATCCACAAGGCTGCTTGGGTATTTGCAGGATACAGTCTTCTTAAACTACGTACATACCATCTCCAGTATTACCACCACTTGTTCTTAAGCTTCTCTAAGTGCTGCTGTACGCCCATTTTTCTATTTGTTGATCCTCAAAACATTTGTTTTGCTATCTATACTAACACTCTGGATGCCCTTTTTAGTTCATCTCCCTCCTCTGCTATAAAAAAAGTATTACATCACATTTGCCAATAAATTATGCATTTCTAGTGCCATCGCCAACACCAGGCTAAACAGGCTGGGAAATTTGTTGCTTTACATTTTTCTTCACCTTCAACTATTATTTTAAATATAGTTTTGTCAGTGCGCATGCTAGTCAGTCTGATCAGTTTCAGAAGTATTCCTGATTCTTCCACCTACTTTCTGTACCTGACACTATTGTAGGCTTTCGTAAAATCTATGAATAGACATTATACATTTTTACCAAATTCTCACCAGTAATTTGTCTGAGTATGTATACGAGGCCTATTTAGAAAATAACTGAACTTATTCTTTTCACTTTATTATTAATTTTACAGATTATTGGTCCTTGGCCCATTCAAAGTACTCCCCTCTCCTATTTGCATACTTTTCCCAGCTGTGTTTCTATTTCATGAAGCAGTCTCAGATTGACTTCATTTGAGGTGGCCTTGAAGGTCTGTAGAAGGACTTTCTTCGATGTCATCGATAGTCTGAAATTGGAGTCTTTTCAGCACTGATTTTAATTCTGGAAATAAGAAGAAACTGCAGGGAGCCAGATCTTGTGAGTAAAGAAGCTGCAGGAGGATAGTCATCTGTTTTTGGCACAAAACTAATGAATTGACAGAGTTGAGTGTATGGATGCCTAAGAACCATGAGTTATCTCACAACTACTGTCATCTGTTTTTGAGGATTTTTTCCGCATAATCATTGCAAAATGGTCAATTGGTGATTTGTACACACTAGAACTTGATTTTCTGAACATGTGAGTCATCACTTGAAATGGAAGGCCTTCATGGTCCAGGATCATATTCAGTTGACTGATGACTGCTTTTAAATCGTAAAAACCATTTTTAACATTGCATACAACCTACAAATTAAAATGTTTCTAAAAAAGTTTTCCCTACTTCCAGGCAAAATTTTTACATTGCACCTTTGCTCCAGAAAATGGCCACTAATGCTTAAACACATTGCACTCAAATAACAATATCATGAAAACTAAACATGATATCGACACATTAAAAGCACATGATTATAAAGTACTGCCCAACTGTAATACTGCAGAGTATTGGTGTGTATTCAAAATGTTACGTTATTTTCTTAACAGACCTCAAGGTAGTAGCTTCTGGAACAGCAAGTCTGCAAAGATCTTGTATGCTCTATGAAGGTAGTAGTACCACCTTACCATTACCCAGAATTTTTTTTAATTCTTCCAAAACTGCAGAATCAATCCATAAAGGCTTATAAAGCTTTGTTTAGTAGTTCTGTTGCTATGCCTTCAGATTCTGATGCTGTATTGTTCATTTGCCATAGTACTGCATCAACTTTTCTTTGTGTAAATTCATCCACTTTTGTTTGAGGTCGTTCATAAGTCCATCTTCTTCAGCCCTTTCAGGTCCTATGAATAAATTCAATAACTTCAAAATAACTTTTCCATATTTTCATACCATCTTCTTAGCCAACCACTAAGTCAACTTCATTATTTTACATCATTGTGATTTTTGGTCTGTACCCATTTCTGAAAAAAACATACATTGTTATTGTTTTTGTTGTTGTTGTGCTGATCTTCAGTCTGAATACTAGTTTGGTGTAGCTCTTCAAGCACCTCTATCCTGTGTAACCCTCATCATCTCCAAATAACTACTGCATCCTACATCCCTCTTACTTACTGTATTCATCTCTTCATCTCCCTCTACGTTTTTACACCCCACACTTACCTCCATTATTAAACTGGTAGTACTTGATGTCTCAGAATGTGTCCTATCAACCGATCCTTTCTTTTAGCCAAGTTGTGCACAAATTTCTTGTCTCCCCACTCCTGTTCAGTACCTCCTCATTAGTTATGTGATCTACACATCTAACCTACAGCATTCTTGTATAGCACCACATTTCAAAACCTTGTCTAAACTTTTTTCATCCATGTTTCTCTTCTGTACATGGCTACACTCCAGACAGATACCTTCAGGAAAGACTTCCTAACACTTAAGTCTATATTCTGTGTTAACAAACATCTCTTCAGAAATGTTTTTCTCACCACTGCCAGTCTACACTTTATACCCTTTTTGCTATGGACATATTCAGTTGTTTCCTAATCTAGTTCTCACAGCATCACCTGATTTACTACAACTACTTTCCATTATCCTTGTTTTGCTTCTTTTGATGTTCATCTTATATCCTCCTTTTAGGACACTGTCGACTTCGTTCAACTGCTTTTCCCAGTCCTTTGCTGTCTTTGATAGAATTGTAATGTCTGCGGCAAACCTCAAAGTTTTTATTTATTCTCCCTGAGCTTTAATTCGTATTCTTCTTCTTTTGTTTCCTTTACTGCTTGTTCAGTGTACAGATTGAATACCATCGGCAATAGACTACAATTCTGTCTCATATCCTTCTCAGCCACCGCTTCCCTTTCATGCCCATCAAATCTTATAACTGCCATCTGCTCTCTGTATTTTACCCCTACTACCTTCAGAGTATTCCAGTCAACATTGTCAAGTTTTCTCTAAGTCTACAAAGGCTATAATACATTTGCCTTTCCTTAACCTATCTTCTAAGATAGTTCATAAGGTCAGTATTGTCTCGTGTGTTCCTCAGCTGTTTCTAGTTGTTTGTTGATGAACTGCCCCTTTCCACTTGATATTACTGTTCTGATCACCTAACTGGTTTTGCATATTGTTCTCTATATTGTGAAGTGTTGCCCTCAAATACCCTCTGTTTGTAATCTTCTCTCTTCCTTATTGCCTCTCCACATTCTTCTTTTAAGCATACTTTGTCCTTACTTTTTTACTAGTGCCCCATTACAGACTGTATCACTATTGGACTGAAGACTTCCCATTGGTTTTCATGTTTTCTTTCTCCTCTTTCTTCCAGACTTTTAAATCTGTTCTGTAACTTTAGCTCATGCTCACTTTTTATTTTCTCATTTTTCAGTAGATTAATGTCTTTTTACTTTTTAGCATGTTACCTATCATAATCTCGTGTGTCAATATTTTGCTTTACTTTAACTACAACCAAGTTGTTGATCACTTCCCGGTTCTGCTCTTCATCCTGCTTTGACATCCTTGATTCCACTTATATGTCTTGAGTCCACCAGTGTATAGTCAGTCCGATTAGTATACCTTCCATGTGTAATGTTCCATGTTTTTGAGAACATTGTATTGGTGATGATCAAATTCTTTGCTGATGCAAATGTTATGAGATCTTATCCTGTTGTCAATTGACTCATCATGTGCAGTGTATAGTCCACTTATTAACCTTTTTGCAGAGTCTTTACCAAATTTCAGATTTACATCTCCTGTTATCATCTTCATGTCATATTATGGCATCCTGCCCCAAATAAACTGTGACTAAATTTCATAAATTAATATGAATACTACTGCAGAGTAAATACAGAACAAGCATTGGAAACTAGATAGTGCACTTTAGAGCACCACCTCCCCACAAATGAAATTCGACATTGTCATTATTGGTAGATCATGCTCACTCTTGGTGCTTACTTGTAGCTCTTCACTTAAGCAGCTAACCAGCAAACTTGCAGCATTTATAATGTTACTTGGATATTGTTTGTTTTATTTATTAATATGATATCCATACCTTCAGTATTTTAGATTATTTCAGATCATTATCCTGCCCTGTCCTTGTTTAGAAGGGAAAAATTACTAACCTCTGAAGAAACCTTTTGTATAACAAGAGAATCAACTGTAGTGGAACCAGTTATCTACACTGTGTAGAAAATCGATATTTTTCATCAGTGAAAGATATCGGTGGAGTTTACCCAAGTACAAGTAATTAATTTTGTTTCCTTATCACATTTTGTTTGTACAAAATTAAATTACAGTCGACATTAGCTGTTATTGATTATATGAACCTCTTAGCTTTTCCCTTTGCACTGGCAACAGCTTTAACCCATGTGAAGGAGAAGAAAGTAAGGCAACTGAAGATCGGAAATGATTATTTATAAACTCGATACACCAAGAAATGTTTGCATGTACCTGCAACATTGGCATTGTGTGAGCAAGAGAAACATTTCTATTTGGACTATTTAAATTAATTGATAATAAGAGTGGGAATATGAAGGGTATTTACATTCTTACAGTGAACTGCAACATTAGCATTGTGTGAGCAAGAGAAACATTTCTGTTCGGATTTCTTAAATTAATTGATAATAAGAATGGGTATATAAAGGGAATTTTCGTTCTTATAGTGAACTGATTTTAAGTATATGTAAATTATTTGTTGTTCCTGAAAAAGAAAATTAGTATATCCAGCTACATCAACATGAAAATTTAAAAATTGGAATGCACTGTGTTGAGTAAAATTAAGATGTGTGTGTGAGTTTTATCCATACAATATACCATAAATGTGAACTATGTGTAACTGTAAGGAACATCTTTGTAATTGGATTCCTAGTTTTTAGAAGCAACATAGCCAGTACCTCGATACATATATGGGACATTCAATAAGTTTTTCTGAAAGCAAGTTGCTTTTATCCAGGATTCTAATACACCACATTATTCCCCAACCTTATGGCTACAAAACCCTGTTTTTCAACAAAATCTCCATTCAATGCAAAACCTTACGCTACATTACTGGGAGGGCCTGTATGCCTGCTTAGTACCACTCTACTGGTCAACATCAGAGACAATGTCTCGCTACATCATCCATGTACTACTTCCTGCAGAGTGCATCCACGATCGTGCTAAATTGATGGAAATTGGAAGGTGGATGAGGACGAACACTCCAATTAAGTTTTGTGAGCTCTCGCAGACTTGTGCGAGACCTTGCGTTGTCATCAAGAAGGAGTAGTTCATGCATGCTGAAGTCGTTTCTTTAGTTTCCGGAGGGTAGCACAGTACACTTAAGAGTTGATCGTCGCAGCATGAGGAAAATATCAAACAGAATAACCTCTGTAGATTCCCAGAAGATCGTCACCATGACTTTACCTGCTGAGGGTGTGGCTTCAAACTTTTTCTTCTGAGGAGAAGTGGTGTGCTGCTACTCCATGGATTGCTGCTTTGTTTCCAGTTTGAAACAGTGAACCCACGTTTCATCACCTGTGTCAATGTTCGACAAAACGTTTTCATGATCAGCCTTGTAATATGCAAGTAGTTCCGTACAGATGATCCTTCTTTGCTCTTTGTGGTCTTCTATTAGGTAGTGATAGTCGCATAGTGCTCAGAGCCATTTGTTAGGTAGTGAAGAACCCAGAAAGCATACCCCTTTCAGTATTCCAACTCAGTGACAGCTCTCTGCTTGGACTGCACCTTCCATTACAGATGTCATTTTGAAGGCTACGTATAGCACTGCCAACTATCGGGACCTTCATGAAACTATAAGGGCTGAAGCAGGAATATTTTACGATGTCCCACAACAAATTCTGCATTTTTTCAACCGAAACTGACCGAGAAAAAAAGTGTTGCATTACTCAACAAACCTCGCATTTTTATTTTTCAGTGTGAAGGTCCATGTCTCAGAATTTTAGTTTTTGTGGGATGGGATGAAAATGTTACATATTGTGGAAACCCATACCAACAATTTCAAGTTTTACTATAATCTTAATAATAAGGAGCACCTGTCATACAAGTTACAGTAATCTAGCTGATGAAAAAAATCTCACACAGAAAAACTATTTATAATTCTATATCAAGTATGTAAATAACCTCCAAGCCCATTGCTGTAATGGAGAGGCAGGTACTGCACTGTACAGAATGAATCATTTACAGTGAGTGCCATTTCTTAAGTTTTACATCCGCTCTTATTCCTAATGATAGTTATCTTGACAAATAAGCCAAGATATAAGACTATTTTGGTTCCCATCCTCACACTTATTTATGTTATAAACTAAAAAAAACTGCAATTTTAAAAATATGTGTTACTATAACACACAAAAATGTGATTTTCAGTTATCTTTTAGGAGATAAAGAGAGGATGAGAAGAAAAAGGGGAGAAAGGTTATAGTTTAACATCCGATCAACACCACCGTCATTAATTAAAAAGCTGGAAAAGTATAGAGGTGGATACTGGTCGGGCCTTATCAAGAAATCATCCTGACTCTCACTATTAGACATTTAGAGAAATCGTGATAAAGCTAAATCTGGAGTGTCTGACAAGTTTGTAATCTGGTCCATGTCAGAAATCCTTTGTCTTGCCACTCTACCATCTCACTGGGTTACAAAAAGGAAATAAGTATTTCTGTTGAGTGGAAACGGAAATCATACAAAATACACAAGGCATTAAGTCTTGTAAAGTTTACAAAATTCTCCAAGAAATACAGCAACTAGCCGTTTTCTGTCCTTTCCACAGAGCAATTTTCTACTTACAGAGGTCTGTATATCTGGTATTAATTGAGAACGTCAACATAGCTTCCTCATTCTTAGAAGAAGGTTCAGGGTGTGCATTCCCACCATGAAATGCTGAATATTTGCGCACATTAAGTTGATCAGAGTCTACAATGCATCACTTATGTTGTTTTTAAGGTTCTTTCCTTTTAATTGAGTCTGTAAAACACTCAGATCCAGTCATGATTCCTGTCCTGACCTTTTTTTTTTACACAAAGTTAGCAAAATTGCTTACGTGCAACATTTTGCACATCGATGTACTTGCAGTTTGCTGCTGATGACCATTACACAAATGACAGTCTTATTCTAATGAAAATAGTTCTTCAAATATTCTTATACTAACACTTCATATACTGCAAATAAAATGTTATGAACATGTTTTCTTGTGACAAGCTTCCAAGTTCACTACAAAGCCTTGACCTACATGGCTGCCTTTTTGTGACATTCTTTTTTGTGTTGCAATGTTTTGAGATTTCTCTCGCAGTGAAATTTTAGCACCACACAATCCTTGAAAGTGCAAAGTTGCTCTTTGTTTGTATCATTATGATTTTGTGCTACTGTTTCAATCAAGAGTGTAAGTTGCATTCCTGCAAAATAATTTTAGGGGCAACATTCTTAAATAGAAAAAGAATCTGGCCGCTTGTTGAAATATAGGCTGTTCATTCTGTCTCGGGTTCTTCAGGCGACATTTGTTTGACAATTTTTCTGACATTTTGCCAGCACCTTGACAACACTTTTGTTATGTGGAACCATAATGAGGAACAGCTTAGTGACTTCCTAAGGCATCTGAACAATCCCTGTGCTAATGTAAAATTTACTATTGAGACAGAAAAGAACCAACATCTATACTTTCTATATGTGCTGGTTGCAAGAAGTGCTGAGATCCTGAAACACAGCATTTATCAAAAACTGAACACATGGGTTGATACCTGCACAACTATCAAATCACCGTCCGAGCCAGAAAAAAGGGATGATTAATATGCTCATTAAGTTGCCAAGATGAAAATCTGAATGGCAGCACTTCAGGCACAAGACGCAATCCCCAGACAGCATTCTGAGGAGCAATGGGTACTCCACCAATTGCATAAGAAGTGTCACCAAATCAAACGCTCGGTGAAGTAACACGTCAGAAGCAAAAATGTCAGCAACAGGCTTTGGCCATACATTCCCAGGGTGAAGTACAGAATCAGTCATATTTGCACAAACACAGCATAAAGAATATTTACAAACTGACCAAGAAGATTACATAGTGTTTCAGTCCATTATAATTATCCGGGCTGTTATGCCGTGGTCGGTTGATGAATTCCGTGGTGATTCCCAACGTTTCGTCTCCGACTGCGGGAGACATCTTCAAGGGGGTCCGTAGCTTGATGGAAGGTCCAACACACACACTGGCTCGCTACTGTGTGTGTGTTGGACCTTCCATCAAGCTACGGACCCCCTTGAAGATGTCTCCCGCAGTCGGAGACGAAACATTGGGAATCACCACGGAATTCATCAACCGACCATGGCATAACAGCCCGGATAATTATAATGGACATAATATTTCCGGCCGTGAAAGTTTACATTTTAGTATAGTGTTTCAGATCGGCAAAGGACAAAACGGACTGACTCCCAATGTCAGGAATATGCTACATACTGTGTACATCTGTAAGAGACTTTGTTGAAATTACTGGACAATCTACCAACACCAAACACGAACAGTATGGCAGGTTAGGACAAGTGGAGGAATCAACTGTAGCAGAGCATGTGCTGTGAGAGTCAGACTACACAATAAAATTCGCTAACATGGAAGTTGTTGCCATGGAGAAGAGCTACCATACCCACTTGTTCAGGGATGCAGTAGTAATCCACAAACATGACGACAACTTCAACAAGGAAGATGAAAGTCCAAGGTGAACAGATCTTGGATCCCTGTGCAACCATTGCTGTTAGCAAAAACCACAGCCGCAATGATCAGGGAAAAGCCCTCAGACATTGACACGACAAGTACCTATAATTCTGCCACCAGCAATGGAGGGTGAAGCTTTGACAATGCCAATCACTCGTGCTGATGAAAAATGGCAGAACAGTTTTTAAACAAATGTGCTGGAGAACGCAAAACAGAAGCCAACAGACAATATTTCCTATATGAAATGCTTTCTTAGGATAACATCAAATTTAGCAAACATAAAAAAACATATCAAAATTTGCAGAACACCAGTATAGTGTACATCCTATTTAATATTGTCAAGTGCTAGTGGAAAATTCAGTTAATGTTATATAACATTGATTCTGAAGTAGTGGTGCTTTTTGTTACTGTAATGCAAAAGTAACTTGACTACAATTTGGACTACAATTGTTTAAAAAGTGTAATTATTGTGTCAATGTGATCAAATGTTTCTCAAACTATTCTCAGAAGGTGCGGTACAAGCAGTATCCAATAAAATATGTAGTAAAAATATATCTAAAAACAAAGATGATGTGACTTACCAAATGAAAGTGCTGGCAGGTCAACAGACACACAAACAAACACAAACATACGCACAAAATTCAAGCTTTCGCAACAAACTGTTGCCTCATCAGGAAAGAGGGAAGGAGAGGGAAAGACGAAAGGATGTGGGTTTTACGGGAGAGGGTAAGGAGTCATTCCAATCTCGGGAACGGAAAGACTTACCTTAGGGGGAAAAAAGGACGGGTATACACTCGCACACACACACATATCCATCCACACATATACAGACACAAGCAGACATATTCAAAGACCTTAAATATGTCTGCTTGTGTCTGTATATGTGTGGATGGATATGTGTGTGTGTGTGTGTGTGTGTGTGTGTGTGTGTGTGTGTGCGCGAGTGTATACCCGTCCTTTTTTCCCCCTAAGGTAAGTCTTTCTGCTTCCGGGATTGGAATGACTCCTTACCCTCTCCCTTAAAACCCACATCCTTTCGTCTTTCCCTCTCCTTCCCTCTTTCCTGATGAGGCAACAGTTTGTTGGGAAAGCTTGAATTTTGTGTGTATGTTTGTGTTTGTTTGTGTGTCTGTCGACCTGCCAGCACTTTCATTTGGTAAGTCACATCATCTTTGTTTTTAGATATATTTTTCCTACGTGGAATGTTTCCCTCTATTATAAAAATATGTAGTAACGTACACTCAGAAATTCTGGGAACTGGCTCTCATTGTAAAGAAAAAATTTGACTACAGTAAAGACAGGCTTCAATTCATTAATAAGATTTAGAGAAATAACAATTCATCTTTTTTTAAAAAAAGAAAGAAATCTTGTTTGAAAATAGTTATTTAGACAATACTGAAGTTCCAGGATATTCTTACCAGCTGAGCTATCCAGACGCAACTTGTCCTCACGGCTTCAGTTTTGCCAATGCCTCGTTCCCCAACTTTTCAAACTTCACAGAAGCTCTCCTGCATATGTTGCTGGCCAGCACTCCTGTGTCATTGAGAAATGTCACTGCCACAGCTTTATGAATTGTTTCTAAAAAGAACTTTCCATTCTGCAGTATACTCAAATCCAGAACCCTTCCTTTCATGGGCATTGCTGCAAATAAATCTACTAACTACTCATACTGAGGCAAATATGCCGTCTTTTATCTGTGCTTTATTTGTGGGCAGGTGAGCAAGAATTATTAATGTACTGTACAGATAAAAATAATATCTGCCAAATTCTTCAAGTCGTTCTCTGCAAATTCCTTTCAAGACATACACAGTGCAATGTGGTCTGCTGCAGGTATATCAGTTGTTCATCAAGCTGCTGCTAACACAGAGCTGACATGATATGACCACCCAACTGTACTCTTGCAGATTCACACATCTGACTCATAGTTCACTAGGGGAAACTGCCCTAACATCCATTCCAATAATAGTTTTATGATTTGACATAAATTTTAGCACTACAATGTCCGTAGTACTTTAGAACTGTTTTGAGATTAAAAAAGTGTTTGTTAATCTAGTTCCCTTTTATGTCAGTGCACTCCATCCTATAATTTCCAGTGAGTAGATTCAATTTCTAAAGTTCCATTCAGAAATATCAGTTATAAATTGCTTTAGGCATGGAAATAGATGGAACTCTCTATCAGTTTTATGGCTGCCAAAGTACATTTGCATTGCCCAGATGAAAGATTAACTTTTTTGTGGTTGCAATCCATACAGTTGGTTCAGAGAACTTGTATTGTCCAGTTTTTTTCCTCTCCCCTATCCTTTTCAGGATAATCAACAAGAAGAATCTATTTAAGAATCCAGAAGACAAATAGTCGTCACTTTTTGTGGTGTAGGCCCACTTGTGTCCGCCAAACTCTTTCATGCTTGTTTTGTTTCTAGCTTAAAGTGGACTCTGAGTGACAATGGTTTTTTTTTTCCATCCAAACATTGATGAGAGATTCATTTGCACATTTGTCATTGGTCACAACTAAGCAAATGCAGTGACAATCTCATATGATGTTTTCTCACAGTATATATATATATATATATATATATATATATATATATATATATATATATATATATATATATATATATATATATGGTTTCGAAGTGATTTACGTATTATTACGTATTATTGAGTGTATATCGACGGGATAAAATTGTATACTGGATTACGGTAAAAAAGGGAGAAGGTGAATAGAAAGTGAAACTGCTGGCAAAAACAGAAGGAGGAAATAAGACGACAGAAAAGACTTCGAAATGTAACAGTGACAATAACAAATGTCTGCTTGTGTCTGTGTATGTGTGGATGGATATGTGTGTGTGTGCGCGAGTGTATACCTGTCCTTTTTTCCCCCTAAGGTAAGTCTTTCCGCTCCCGGGATTGGAATGACTCCTTACCCTCTCCCTTAAAACCCATATCCTTTTGTCTTTCCTTCTCCTTCCCTCTTTCCTGACGAGGCAACCATTGGTTGCGAAAGCTAGAATTTTGTGTGTATGTTTGTGTGTCTATCGACCTGCCAGCGCTTTTGTTTGGTAAGTTTCATCATCTTTCTTTTTAGACATATTTTTCCCACGTGGAATGTTTCCCTCTATTATATATATATATATATATATATATATATATATATATATATATATATATATATATATATATATACTCTTTGACAAAGACTCTTTGTCTTTAAATATGTCTGCTTGTGTCTGTATGTGTGGATGGATGTGTGCGAGTGTATACCTGTCCTTTTTTCCCCCTGAGGTAAGTCTTTCCGCTCCCGGGATTGGAATGACTCCTTACCCTCTCCCTTAAAACCCACTTCCTTTCGTCTTCCCCTCTCCTTCCCTCTTTCCTGATGAGGCAACAGTTTGTTGCGAAAGCTTGAATTTTGTGTGTATGTTTGTGTGTCTATCGACCTGCCAGCGCTTTTGTTCGGTAAGTCACCTCATCTTTGTTTATATATATATATATATATATATATATATATACGGTGTCAGCTATTTGATACAGTCCTGATCACAGATTGGCTAATACTACGCTGTGCAGTTTCTCGATGTTTTGATCTGTAGTTGCAGTCGTGGGACATCCTTTACATGGGCTCAGAATACCTATGCTCATATATGCTGATTCATTTTCAATGGTTAAGAAATGGGTAGCAGACTTCTCATGAACCTCCAGTGGTTTTATATGAATTGCTTTTGGCAACAAATTACCGAACACAAAGGAATTTATAATGGCACAGTATTCAACTTCATCTATTAAGAGAAAATATGCAATACATTATTATATGCCAACAATACTATTCTACAGATCAATTTGACTCTTGACAGAGTATTGCACAGCATAACAAAAATGCCATCTCTGTTCCACGCTGAGAAATTTTCTCTTTGCCCTGACACTTCACCTTTGTTCGTATGTTTTCTTCCTTATTAGATGTACTAGCTGCATTTTCACTGTCCATAATATTCTAGTGCCAAAAAAATGTTTGAATGCACTATCACTGTGAAACAAGCGGTTTTGTTATTGTCTTTTTACTTGCTTGAACGTCCATTGCCAGAATCAAACTTTAACTATAGGGAAAGGAACATGAAATGCATTTTAGAGGCACCAAAGCACGAGTTAGTATGATTCTCTGAACTGTAACGCAATGAATATGATAAAGAAACCAAACATCACAAAGAAATTGTGTAATGGATTTCAGATGAAAATCTTATATGTATCTGAAATTAAAACAAATGGACAGAATGACAACAACAGAGAGAAATAAAGAAAATTGTTAATAGTATTTGAAGTGCAGCCAGGAAGATGTAATCACTAAAACTTCTACAACTATAGCAAATTATGAACTTGAAGGTCAGTGCAAGATAAGAGAAGAGACATAAGCTTTAAATCTAAACTAAACCTCTGTTTTATCAATGTCATACTGTGATAGCTAAGACTTTCTCATCTTGATTCATAAATAGTAGGTATCAATGTGTTCAGTCTATCAGATTGATGATTCCATTTTTTGTTGCAACAGATGGAGTCGTCAACTTGTCTGGACACCCAAAAGCATAAACTCACAAATCACATCACTTAACTCTTACAAGAGGAGATGATTTACCATGTATGGATGTGTATGTGTTCCACAAGATGAAAGGTTGACTGCTCAACCTGCTACTCTTCCTAAAAAAAAGTGTCAATTCTTTACATTCTTCAGTCTACATCAGACCTACTGGCAAATAATAGTATTTGCACTTGAACAGTTGCCATACTTCTACCACCTTGACATTCATGGTTGGATTTTGATTCACGACAAAAGTATACTGTCAGTCTCATATCAGCCTTCCCGTATCACAGATACTCAATGAGGCTGGATCACCAACTGATCTTCCACTTTACCCATTCTCCAAAATCATCTAAAAAAATTGCCATAAAATATTAAACTGACCTGGAATGCATAAATAAACTTCACTGCTAGCTACGATTTTCTGAAGTAGTCTTTGAAATGAGGCCTGCTCTACCTCCATTAGCCACCCAACGTACGTTTTTACTGCCTTTCCAAATTTTGCAGCATCCTGTTCAGATCCTACAACTGTACTAAAGCCCTTTCCTTTCTTTTTATCGCTCAGAATTACCCGCTTCCTATACCAAATGTTGTGTCACTGTTGTTCTACCGTCTACGTTGATATTTATGATCATCATGCTGCCTGTTGGGATAATTGTAAGTACAGTTGTTACACTAATATACTCTGCAATACTGTAGTAATCATTTATTCTTTAAGTGGACTTTGGGTTCTCTTCTGGCACCAGTAGCAGTAAACTTCAAGCGACAACTTACTGCACCACATATGCTTTGGTCTAAATTTATGTTAATTACTCCTCATCATAATCATCATCATCATGGGCAGTTTCCATAGAACATAGGCCTCTCCATCGTCTTCTGTCTTGTCACCATCTCTCCGTCTTCACCTTGGTCCAGTCTTCTCCTTTCTTCTGGACGCATTCCTCTATTCCTTTCAGCCATCCGCCTCTCAGTCTTCCTCTTGGTCTCTTCCCTTCCAGTTTCAGTTTCATCTCGTGCATCTTCTTGGGTATCCTCTTTTCCTCCATTCTCTTTAACGTGTCTATATCATCTCAGCCTCGATTTCTCTATCTCCTACTGTAATGGTTCCCCCTTCATTAGCTCTCTGACCCTCTCATTTCTTAACCTGTCTATCTTTGTCACTCCAATACTGTTTCTCAAGAATTCCATCTCACTAGCTTGTACTTTGCTTTTCTCTCTTCCTTTCATAACCCAGGTTTCTGATACATATGTCAGGATCAGGACATAATATGACTGGTATATAACCTTTTTACTGATTTGGAGTACATCCTTGCTCCATATCAGGCTTCTGACAAAGTCTTCCGAAATGTTTCTGCTTTTCTTTGCCGCTCGTTTATTTCTCTGTCATTTTTTCCATCTTCCTGTATCAGGCTTCCTAGGTACTTGAAACTCTCCACTCTCCTCAATCGTTCCCCAACAATTGTTATTCCAGTTGTTCCTCTCTCCTTCTTTCTTGTTATGGTAATCAATCTCACTCTTAGTTATACTAAGTTTCATCCCATATTCTTGTGCTGTTCATTCCCATACGTCCAACTGCTCTTGTACTTCCTCCTCCTTATTCCCCCAAATCATCAGATCATCTGCAAAACACCATAACTTTCATCTCCTTTTCACCAATTACTTGTGCTACTGTACTCATTGTATCATCCATCACTACAATGAAGAGTAATGGTGAAAGTGCACTTCCCTCCCTCAAACCATTCTTCTGTTCAATCCAAGCTGATCTCTCTCCTCCCACTTTCACACAGCTCACACTTCCATGGTACATGTCCCTTATCCTCCAAATAATCTGTTTTGCTACTCCTCTCTTCTCCAGGGCTTTCCACACTTTGCTCCTACGTACACTATCATATGCTTTTTCAGTGTCAAGGAAGGCCATTAGTAGATCTATTCCATATTCATAGTGCTGTTCCTGCAGTTGCTTTACAGCAAAAATTAGATCCACTGTGGACCTTCCTGTTCTGAAGCCATGTTGCTCTTCTCTCATTCTTCTTTCTGATTTTGCCCAAATTTGTGCTTCCAAAATTTTCTCAAAGATCTTTGCACAATGACTCGTCATTGTTATCCCCCAATAGTTCTTGCACTCTTTTCTATTTCCCTTCTTAAAGATTGGGACAGTTATTCCCTTCTTCCAGTCTTCTTGGATCATCTTCCTACTGGTGATTATTCCTTATTCAGTGCTCCGGTTTTACCATTTTTCATTTATCTTGAATTCCTTTCATTGCTTCTGTTAATTTCTTTCCCCTCAAGTCATTTATTTTTCTATCCACCATTTCATATTGCTTTCCTTTTTCCTCTGCTGCAACCAATTATTTTCTCATATGTGCTGCCATTTTAGTCTACCCTCCCCCCAATGTCTGACTGCCCACTCTTTCCCTAGCAACACCACAAGTTTTGAAATCTCTTTCATTCTATAGTATTCCTTAGGTCCTGTTGTGCAATTCCTCCCCTGGATCCAGGGTTTGTGCAACTTCGCCTGTAATCACTGAATGTTTTTCCAGTTCTTTTACAAGATGAAGCCAGTCTTTGTTTTCAAAGCTACTACACTACTGGCCATTAAAATTGCTACATCACAAAGATGACATGCTACAGATGTGAAATTTAACCGACAGGAAGAAGATGCTGTGATATGCAAATGATTAGCTTTCCAGAGCATTCACACAAGGTTGGCGCCAGTGGCGACACCTACAACGTGCTGACATGAGGAAAGTTTCCAACCGATTTCTCATACACAAACAGCAGTTGACCGGCGTTGCCTCGTGAAACATTGTTGTGATGCCTCGTGTAAGGAGGAAAAATGTGTACCATCACGTTTCCGACTTTGATAAAGGTCGGATTGTAGCCTATCGCGATTGCAGTTTATCATATCGCGACACTACTGCTCGCATTGGTCGAGATCCAATGACTGTTAGCAGAATATGGAATCGGTGGGTTCAGGAGGGTAATACGGAATGCCATGCTGGATCCCAACGGCCTCGTATCACTAGCAGTCGAGATGACAGGCATGTTACCCGCATGGCTGTAATGGATCGTGCAGCCAAGTCTCGATCCCTGAGTCAACAGATGGGGACGTTTGCAAGACAGCAACCATCTGCACGAACAGTTCAACGACATTTGCAGTAGCATGGACTGTCAGCTCAGAGATCATGGCTGCGGTTACCCTCGACGCTGCATCACAGACAGGAGCGCCTGCGATGGTGTACTCAACGACGAACCTGGGTGCACGAATGGCAAAACGTCATGTTTTGGGATGAATCCAGGTTCTGTTTGCAGCATCATGATGGTCGCATCCATGTTTGGCGACATCGCGGGGAATGCATATTGGAAGCATGTATTCATCATCGCCATACTGGTGTATCACCTGGCATGATGGTATGGGGTGCCACTGGTTACACGTCTTGGTCACCTCTTGTTCACATTGACGGCACTTTGAACAGTGGACGTTACATTTCAGATGCGTTACGACCCGTGGCTCTACCCTTCATTCGATCCCTGCAAAACCCTACATTTCAGCAGGATAATGCACGACCGCAGGTTGGAGGTCCTGTACAGGCCTTTCTGGATACAGAAAATGTTCGACTGCTGCCCTGGCCAGCACATTCTCCAGATCTCTCACCAATTGAAAACGTCTGGTCAATGGTGGCCGAGCAACTGGCTCGTCACAATACGCCTGTCACTACTCTTGATGAACTGTGGTATTGTGTTGAAGCTGTATGGGCAGCTGTACCTGTACACGCCATCCAAGCTCTGTCTGACTCAATGCCCAGGTGTATCAAGGCTGTTATTACAGCCAGATGTGGTTGTTCTGGGTACTGATTTCTCAGCATCTATGCACCCAAATTGCGTGAAAATGTAATCACATGTCAGTTCTAGTATAATATATTTGTCCAATGAATACCCGTTTATCATCTGCATTTCTTCTTGGTGTAGCAATTTTAATGGCCAGTAGCGTATTTGTGTAACTTTTTGATGTTGCCTGCCCTGCTGGAATGGTTATCTCTAGGTATTCTGACATCTTAAATTCGTTTATATATCATAATCCTACAGGGATAAGATTCTCAAGGGTGTGGAATATGCCAGTATTTGGTTTAGTAAGAATATACTAGTTTTTATTATAAATAGTAAGAACTCTAGACCAATGTCAGGCTAACTATTAGGTCTGAACATATGAACTTAGGTACACAAGAATTTGTTTGCAAGCCATTAGAGATTCCCATTTTCTTCTTACATGGAAGCCACTTGGCAATTGGATTTTTGTAATTTTTTTATATTTATGGTATGTAAAGTTCAGAACTCAAATATCAATATCCCAAGGTAGTTCCACGCAACTCTCAAAAATTCTCTAGAAAACTGACTTTCCATCAATTTCCTGACCATCTTTAATACAATACATCTTGCGGAATCAGGTATTCTGCTGGATATCAGCATCATTACTGCATGATATTTCATCAGTGTGACTCAGTATCTTCATCTGGTGCTACCTGACACTGCTTATCACGTGGAACAGATCCAGTATTTATATCTACGCTCCTCCCCCTTTGGTTCCAGGCATTGCATCTGCTGTACATTCCTGCTAACAGCATCCTTAGTGTTCCCTTGGTGGTCCATAGGACCAGGCCAAGTCCTAGTGTTTCATCTTCAGTTCCATACACCCATCTGCATACTGGCATTACTGTAAGATAGATCTATTGACAAGCACTGTGGCTCTGTGGTAGACTGCTCGCTTGTCATTGGGCCTCAGCTCGATTCCCCATTGATTCAAGCTTTTAACCAAAGGTGTTCTATGAGCATTTCAATGAAGTATAAAATTGATAAAAGTTGGGGGAGGTGGGGAAGAATGGTAGCACTCATTTCAGTCATTATTTCTTCATTTCACACCGCCCCCAACCAATCAATTCTAACACCTGTGCCAGGTAAATATAAAATTAATCAAATATATGCTAATTAACACACATCTAATTTAATTTGTACGTAAACTGTATGTTTTCTTGTCTAATTACACACTGCATCAAAAACCCAGTTTTCATTGGATATATAAATTCTTAATTATTGATATTTAGTAAAAGATTGTTAATCAGTGTTGTATAAACTAAAAAAAATTGTTAATTAATTTTTTCCCTCTTTGTTTGTTACATGTCAAGGAAATAGTTTGGAACATCCATCTTTTCTTAAAAATTTGATTCTGACAGGAATTGAACACAGGCAATCTGCGTGACAGGTGAGCACTCTTACTATAGGTCTACACTGCCCGTTGAAAATGCAACTTCACTGTCATACATTAAAGAAGTTAGAAAACTTCAAAAGTCGATTTTCTTGAAAATTGTTGGGAGCTGCATTGAACTGCTTTGCGAATTTGTTATTTGCATTCTGAACTTCACATACCATACATCTAAAAAAAATACAAAAATCTGTTTCTGTCTGGTCTCCTAGTCAGTCACTAATACATAAAATAAAATGCAGTTAAAAGAGATCTTATTTAGAATTCCTTCACCTGTTATTTTCTTTTTATTAATTTGTGTGTGTGTGGGGTGGGAGAGAGAGGGGTGGGCATGTTCCTGTGTGCATGTCCCGAATATACTCAGTTTTACATACTTTTACAAAGTGCTCAAACACCTTGGAGAATTAATGAAAGACTGTATTATATCATGATTTTTAATTTACTGTATCAGGTGCAATCTAAGCCACCATGATGAAATCATAATTTTAAATTTCAGTATGCACAGTTTTGGTACTTTTGTATTGTAATATGGTGCCCTTTAAACTCGAGTCCGTATGCTGTATTCACATATCACTGAGAACGTTTTGCAGACATTAATTTTATTGTTGTTCTTCAGTGGACAGCAAAACTATACCTATACTAAAAGTTCCGTGACTAAACAAAAGAGAGAAAACGGTCGCATACCTTTCACAACAAAAATTTGTCCATATCATTTTGAAACTGCAACTCGTGCCTGTATCTGCATATGTTTAAACAAAACTGTAGAAAAAAAAATCACTGGATGGACTGCAAATGATCCAAATTTGTCCCCAGAAGTTGCATGTGTAGCATTAAAGGCTTGGCCAGATAGAATGCAGCCTGATAGTGCAGCTCAGGTGAAGGGTACTTGTGGCATTAAGAAGGCTTGATCAGACAGAGCGTGGCCTGGCACTGCGGTGGATGTCCGTGGCATCCAGCAGCAAAGGATACCACATGGGCAAGAGTGGCTGATTTGCAGCAACTGCTGTTGCTGTGTCAACTGTCACCCTGTAAAAATGATCAAAACTTCATTAACAGCTTGCACGTACAGTGCAATTGTCGTAGTGTTAGAGAACATAGCAGTCAAATCCGCCAGCAGGTGCAGACAGCTGTAGTGGTGAATGTGTATTCTGAGACAACTTGGCACTGGCAGGGTGCCAAGCCAATGACTGCCGCATCAAAGGCGCTTTCTACATGACAGGCATGATGTAATAATAAGCATTTCAGCAATGTGATCTAGTCACTGTGGCTCAAGACCACAGGCCGCATTCTATTTGGCTAGGCCTTATGGGAGAAGTACAGAACGTGTGCAGAAGGCTACCTCTTCTCACCTCTAGAAAACTGAAGTACCTGCGTACAAACTATGACGCAACATCTGCAGGTACAATTAACCACAAAGATTTTGTTCTTGCTTAGGAAAAGAATATTCATCACTAAACAGCTTGTGAGTATAAATATCGGTTACTTACATTGTGTATAGAAGATCATTTTCGAAGATACTGTCTGAGGGGTATAAAAGCTTATTTATGAAATTATCAGCTTCAGAAACTATTCATAACCAAAATCACATTTATAGAATTATGAATTTCATTTATGACACAAGACTATAGTTTCACATGTAAATATATTTGCATACAAAAGCTTTAAATTGTTTATAAAATTAAATTTTAAATAATGTTTAAAGGATTCTCCAATTTAGTATAATAAATGGAAGCCTGTGAAGTTCGATGTAAACAGAGGATTAATCTAAAAGTTTTCCGTAGGCAAGTATCAGAAAATACTTGATAATATTTTTAACTTAATGTTACAATTTTTCAGATTGTATAGTAGACTGTGATAAAGTTTCATATTTTTATAAAAACATTTGTTGAAGTGTCACAGTTGTGAAAAAAGGAAAACACTGACTATATCATGTCTATTGCGCACAATTCAAAAATACTGTTACACACTGAAGTGTATAATGTAAGCAATGCTCACTACATTTCAAGTAGTGAAAATTTACATACAAAGCAATTTTTACTTTTTACAGTCATTAACAGAATGATATGGTGTATGGAGCATACATCTATGCTTGTACATATAAATAATACTGCTAAAGAATACCTGCTCCAGTTTGTACTTTGCAGTCAGCTGTGCAGGTTTGCATGATACATATTTCTATCAGTGATCAAAGTTAATAACACATAAAAGCAAAATGTGATGTAAGCAATTACAAGCACAAACTGGTGCAGTTGGGTAGAGCCCATGACCTGTCAGAGCTTACAATCCAAAACTTGTCAGTACTTAAGACTTATGGATATATTTCTACGATTGCACTAAAAAAAATTGTTTCTTGTTGTTCCCAGGTATGTTCACAAACATATGTCTTTTGTTATAGAAAATATGAATATTCATTTGTTAGCACATCTGAAAACAACAAAAACCTAATGGCAATCATTTCCATACAGTCTTTAAATAGCCTAATTCAATACACAATGTACATAATAAGAGTAAAGACGGCTTTACTCAATAGTACAACTTACCTAGAGACCATTCTACACAAACACTGAATTCACAAAACAGCTAAATTTTCAGACAAGTATCAACATTAATGGAAGCAAAATCACAGACAATCGTTCAGCTTGACTGAACATAGAGGGTGTAGGGTGGGGAATATCCTACTTTTCACATTATAACATGCACGCGGTTTCAAAACAGTCCAGTGGAATAAAAAAAACTATGCAGCGAAATGGTTCAACCAAGTATTATACATTGCACAAATAATTGCATGACATTGAGCAAAATTGGACACGATTTTGGATGGATTGAAAACATCTTCAGCTAACGAAATAGTTGAAATTATAATACATTATTGCACATTATTCCATTTGCAATGTAATACATTGAAAAAAGCAATTTCATAAATAGTGTCCCTGTCTTCTTTTATCATCTGCCTTCATTCACACTGGTAACTTCCATCATCCAGACCAAAGTCCTCTTCATCAAACAGCACCTCATCCAACACTGAAAAAGAAACAAAGTTTTTTTAGAACACTATTTTTTTAAAGCAGCACGTTCACAGAAAATCTTAAATTAACTTTAAATATGCCTCATTCACAGAAAATGTGTGTACACATGAAAGGTAATGATGTATGGTGGCTCCCCTCCTTTCCTTGCTGCTTCCTTTCTATCCTAACCATCCTGCTTGCACAGTTACCAGTTCCGTCCTTTATCCACCTCTAAGAGCAATCACTGTATTACTATCCCCATCTGTGTGCAACTTCTTGTGATCTCTTTCTTTGACCTTTCTGTTCATCCATAACATTCACACTGCAAATTGAGAAAATTTTATGTGTCTTCTATACACAATGGGCCTCTCTCTCTTGTAGCACTATTAACAAGAAAAATGTTATGTGGTTTATGATTTGTGTCAAACGCTGACTGAAAGGAAAGTGGTATTTCAGTATATCTTCATGTAACAGAAGCTGAAATAGTATCCACTTAGACTAATGATGTGATGACTACAGTAGATCAAGAACTTAAACACTGCCCATTTTCATACAAAATAGTTAATAGCAGCATTGTGGCTGCTACTGTGTTTTACTGTTTGATCACAGAGATTACCAAATGTATCATATTTCTGATATCTTTCAAATTCTGGTACTTCAGAACTAAGATGCCAAAAGCAAAAAAGTGCACAGATAAAATAATTACAGTTAATCAGGTGGTTCCTTCTTCCATTATAACCAAAATCAATATGGCATACATATCACATGGATATAGAATATGCAACTCTTACATAAGTACACTTAACAACTTATTCAAAAATAAAAATATCAATTAGAAGTTCGTTTGAAGCAGCATATAGAAAATATTGTTGTGTCCTTAGCTCGCTATGCACTAGGAATGCTACTTATTTCGAAACTGGAGAATTATCCCTTAGAAGGAATGATCTCACGAAAACTGTTCTTAAGTTTTATTTTACTGAGCATACAATTGGCAGCTCTGTTCCACAAATCCTTCAAGAAGGAAAGGCATTGTGTACTGCAACACCAAATTTTGCAAATGAAGCTTTACTATCTAATGGCAGATAGTTGCAAATATGTTAATAAACTGGTCCATTTACCTTAAAATTTGATAATGACAAAAACTGAGAAGTTTGGATGAGAACTGCAAAATTTGCTTCTTCCAAAAATGTTGAACATATTGCTTTAGTTTATAATTTTCTCTGTGTATTACATTATTAATGGTGTTATACCTAAAGTTGAATGGAACTTAATATACAATGTTTCTTCAAAATTTTGAGAATCGACTTACACAGTCATCTCATTTTATTAGCTGACTCTAGTCTGCCAGAACTGATTATAACACCTAGATCAATGGCTATACTGTCACATTATTTAAAAAACACAGATCATTTGGGTATTGTAGTGGGTGTACTGTTACAGAAGCTCTTAGAATCCATTTGAATAGCAAAAGATTGAGTTTTCACTTCCATGCCAGTTCCTTATGGGGTTGACAACACAGCCGTAGTGTTTCTAGGCTATCCAGTTAAGGGCAATCTTTGTCTTATTTTGAGACCTCACATGTATTTGGTGACTTTTGCTGGGTTATATTTGCCTCCCCCCCCCCCCCCCCCAACCATCAACCCAATACCTCAACCAAACTCTTTTCAGCAGGTAATCACTGCTCCACCTTCATACATGCCAACATATTTAACATTTCTCTTTCACCCTATCTATGGTGTTGACAATCTTCATTTTTTCCCTCTTGGTCAGAGTAACTCCCATCAAAAAGTTTAATATTCTCATCTCAGTCACATGTCACTCTTTCTCATCATTATTCTTCACTGCCCAGTCTTCCACACCATGGGTCATACATAATTAGAGCACATGTTCATAAATTTTTCAATATTGACATCTCTCCAAACTGCCCGAGCTTTACTACTTCTTCAGAGTAGCCACTTCATCCTAAACTGAAAAATTTCATTTGATTAAGAATTTCTTCATAAGTGATACTTGTTCCATCTCCTTAGATCTCACATCCCAGATATTCTTTCATGGCTGTATTATCATTGAGTCCTTGTGCTTCCAAGAGTCTCAATCCACTTACTTCGCTTTTCTGTACATTGTGTCTAATATTTCCATTCAGCACAATATCATCTCGAAACAGCTGGGTCAATGAGATTTTCACTCTGCAACAGAGTGTGCGTTGATACGAAACTTGCTGGCAGATTAAAACTATGTGCCGGACCGAGACTCGAACTCGGGACCTTTGCCTTTCACGGGCAAGTGCTCTACCGACTGAGCTACCCAAGCACGACTCACGCCCCGTCCTCACAGCTTTACTTCTGTCAGTACCTCGTCTCCTGCCTTCCAAACTTTACAGAAGCTCTCCCAAAAGAAAGGATATTGCAGAGACATGGCTTATCCACAGCCTGGGGGATGTTTCCAGAATGAGATTTTCACTCTGCAGCGGAGTGTGTGCTGATATGAAACTTCCTGGCAGATTAAAACTGCGTGGCGGACTGAGACCCGAACTCGGGACCTTTGCCTTTCGCAGGCAAGTGCTCTACCGACTGAGCTACCCAAGCACGACTCACGCCCCGTCCTCACAGCTTTACTTCTGCCAGTACCTCGTCTCCTACCTTCCAAACTTTACAGAAGCTCTCCTGCGAACCCTGCAGAACTAGCACTCCTGAAAGAAAGGACATTGCGGAGACATGGCTTAGCCACAGCCTGGGGGATGTTTCCAGAATGAGATTTTTACTCTGCAGCGGAGTGTGTGCTGATATGAAACTTCCTGGCAGATTAAAACTGCATGCCGGACCGAGACTCGAAATCGGGACCTTTGCCTTTCGCGGGCAAGTGCTCTACCGACTGAGCTACCCAAGCATGACTCACGCCCCGTCCTCACAGCTTTACTTCTGCCAGTACCTCGTCTCCTACCATTTCTGCAGGGTTCGCAGGAGAGCTTCTGTAAAGTTTGGAAGGTAGGAGACGAGGGTACTGGCAGAAGTAAAGCTGTGAGGACGGGGAGTGAGTCGTGCTTGGGTAGCTCAGTCGGTAGAGCACTTGCCCGGGAAAGGCAAAGGTCCCGAGTTCGAGTCTCGGTCCGGCACACAGTTTTAATCTGCCAGGAGGTTTCAGCTGGGTCAATGTCGTAAGATTCAACCTAGACGACAACGGGTTAAGATCAACCTGCTCCTGTAGTACAGTATGCAGTGCACTAGTTTGTAAGACAGAGAGGTGAGCCAGTCCTGGATCGAATCTGGCAGCAGATTAATGACCACAAGCTGGTACACAGACAGCCCGAGAGTTGTTTTTAGACAGTTTCCCTTACTCATTTACGTAAATACTGGGATGATTCCCAAATTCCTCCTCCAAGAATACAATACAAAAAGAGTTAAAATATGAACATACACAGAATAAAGTTCACATGATTCACAGAGAGAAAGTGCACAATATGTTCCTCCCTTAGGTTACCTCGATTATTGTGGCATCAAGAGGTGCACATGGCCACACATTTAGGTAATAAAATGTAAAAAATGCCGAATCCTGAAATTGCAGACCCCATACTAAATGAAATACATGCTGGTTAAGATCATTTTTCTCCTATTTACATCCACAAAGGTCTGCCATTTCCTGTTCATAGACAGTCCACACTTCCCAATTTCTGTTGGCATAATTGTGACAATCAGTTCATTTTCCTTCTGAAGCCAAGAGACTCCATCCTTTACCATATGCAAAGAGTGACATGTATGAAATATAAAAAAAAACCATAATACTCAGTAATGATGGCATAATGTTGATGTTTTCAGTTTATGGTTCCCTTCATGCAGTCACTCCTACATTACAGCAGGGTCAAAGTAAATCAAAAAATTAACTTCTACAAGAAGGGAATACAGGTTATTATGCCAATGACTTCATAGCATTTACATGTCTATGAATATGTTTAATATGTTATTACCATTAAGTGATGCTGGCTGCCATTTTGTGACAACATTTTTAGCAATGGAATGACTGCCATGTGGAAGATATGCTGATGGATTTGCATTACTAGTTTTTTGATCAAAGCTCAAACAAAATTAAAAGAATTATCAATGCAATTAAAACTCTGATTATGTTTCTATTTTAAAACGACCTAGGAAGCACCAAAGGAAAACTATCAAGTGATCATACTTTTCAGGAAAAGTTCCAAATTAAGTGTGATAGATTACTTTATTTTGATGGATCATAACTACTTAATATCAAAATAACAAGAATGAAAATAAAATATAACAAATAAAATAAGTTGATTCATTCTCAAGTTGAGTTGTCCGACTATGATGCAAGGGGTATACCCCCCCCCCCCCCCCCCCCCCAAAGACTAATCTTAAAATCACTTGAAAGACGAATAAAAAATATAATTTTGAATTATTTACTCAAAAGTAAAACATTTCCCAATAACAACTCTAGAAACTGATGTAGATGTACTTTACTCACATATGAATGAGGCAAAAATGACACAAAATCATTCCAGATTTTTTATATTACTTCACTACCGCATGTGTAACTGGTCTTTCTGTGCCTAGGTAACGATACAGGGTTCCCTCTTTGCAAAGAGTTTGCTCATATGACCACAGACTTCAATGTAACACAGGGCAAATGTGTTCCCTGCACCTAACAAAAGAGGTTGCAGAAGCAGGAGGTAGCATCTGAGGAAAAACTGTGATTGGTTAATGATTTATCTTGTGGAGTAACGTATCATTTTGGTAAAGTGATGTGTTACCCAACATAAACCTAATTGACAAATGTGCTGGCGAAGTTAAAAATATTGTTTCCTAGTTTTGTTATCGTTTGTACATGTAAACTAGTATGGATGGATCACGCACGTCTTCAAAGTGAGACAAAGATAGCAGCTTTACTAAGCTCTGCAATACCTGCTGACTTGGCAGTATTCCATGCTGCAGTTTCCCAGCTTTAATTACTGCCTTTTTGTAACAGAAGGAGCAATATTACTGTACTTCAGAGAAAGTGCTTTTTATTATTTAGTAGAAGGTAGAAGATATATCATAGTTCACAGATCCCAGTATGGAGCTGCAGCGGTGAAGAAGTCCTTGTTAATGCAAACTATATGTCTACTTGTGTCTGTATATGTGTGGATGGATATGTGTGTGTGTGTGTGTGTGTGTGTGTGTGTGTGTGTGTGTGTGTGTGTGCACGAGCGTGTACCCGTCCTTTTTTCCCCCTAAGGTAAGTCTTTCCGCTCCCGGGATTGGAATGACTCCTTACCCTCTCCCTTAAAACCCACATCCTTTCGTCTTTCCCTCTCCTTCCCTCTTTCCTGATGAGGCAACAGTTTGTTGCGAAAGCTTGAATTTTGTGTGTATGTTTGTGTGGCTTTCGACCTGCCAGCGCTTTCGTTCGGTAAGTCACATCATCTTTGTTTTTTGATAAAACTATATGGTTTGTTTGACTATTATTTCAAGATGCAGGTGTTCACAACTTAAAGAATAATAGTGCTAGTAATCTGAAAATAATCATTTCTCATACAAAACAAACTATAATGAGTAATACTTCAATATGGCAAAGAACCCAGAGTAAATTCTGTGCTGAGAATCAATTAAAAATCGATGGAACATACTTAATACAAACAACAGAAACTTCAGGTAGGAATATCAACAATGTAGGAAAAGACAGACTGCTACTTACCATAAAGATGACACATTAAGTTGCAGACAGGAACAATTAAAAGACACTCGCACAAAGCTTTCGGACACAACCTTCATCAGCAAAAGAGACACACACACCATTCACACACACGAGCAAGCACACCTCATGCACACAAGACTGACTCTGAGAGCTCAGGCCAGAATGCAACAAGCCAGGTGGGATGGGAGCACCAATCTGAAGGGGGACAAGAAAGGGGAAGGGATAGTGATGTACATGTGGGGAGAGATAGAAACATGGTCTGATGTAGAGTGCAGGGACTAAAATGCTAACACTTAAATACAAACCAAGAAGAAATTACCAATTTTTGACTGAATCATTTTCAACAAATATTGCTGTAGCTCTTAGCAATGTGGTCAACAGTGGAAATATTACAATGAAGTGCACAAGTAATTACAAGCAGTATAGATTAGAAGCTTAAGAAGAAATAATTTGTTGCTTAATAATGATCAAACTGATGCACAACGCTTGTGTCACTGAAAAACTTAGTACATCGAAGAGTCAAATGATCATTGACTGCGGTTTCAAAGGGCTTCTACTGTTTCATCTGGTCTGTAGCTACAACGTGACAACTACCAGAACCAGCATCAGATCCTCATCTACCAAAGGGAGCACAGTTTTGCTGGGTTGCAGTGACATGGTTTCAGTAACATCATGACGCGGTGAATTACTTAAGTATGGTGAGCAGTGTTAAATCCCAGTTAAATACAATAATAATAATTATCATCATCCTTTTTGTATGTGAATTATTATTATCTTCTTTCCTTTCTCAGACGTTATGTCTGGTTAAAAATGGAAAGTGACACAGACCTTGATCAAGCGTGACTTCCTTTGAACTGTACGGTATGTGTTACATTGCATTTAGGAACTTTCGGGTAACTGAACATGTATCAATAATTACAGATTTCTGTAGTTGTATATATACATTTGGATGTAACTGTATTGCGTTGATGTACTGGTGGATATTGTGTGGTATGACTCCTGTAGTTGATAGTATAATTGGTATAATGTCAACTTTATCCTGAAGCCACATGTCCTTGACTTCCTCAGCCAGTTGGATGTATTTTTCAATTTTTTCTCCTGTTTTCTTCTGTATATTTGTTGTATTGGGTATGGACATTTCGATTAGTTGTGTTAATTTCTTCTTTTTATTAGTGAGTATGATGTCAGGTTTGTTATGTGGTGGTGTTTTATCTGTTATAATGGTTCTTTTCCAGTATAATTTGTATTCATCATTCTCCAGTACATTTTGTGGTGCATACTTGTATGTGGGAACGTGTTGTTTTATTAGTTTATGTTGTATGGCAAGTTGTTGATGTATTATTTTTGCTACATTGTCATGTCTTCTGGGGTATTCTGTATTTGCTAGTATTGTACATCCGTTGTGGTGTGATCTACTGTTTCTATTTGTTGTTTGCAAACTCTGCATTTATCTGTTGTGGTATTGGGATCTTTAATAATATGCTTGCTGTAATATCTGGTGTTTATTGTTTGATCCTGTACTGCAATCATGAATCCTTCCGTCTCACTGTATATATTGCCTTTTCTTAGCCATGTGTTGGATGCGTCTTGATCAATGTGTGGCTGTGTTAGATGATACGGGGGCTTGCCATGTAGTGTTTTCTTTTTCCAATTTACTTTCTTCGTATCTGTTGATGTTATGTGATCTAAAGGGTTGTAGAAGTGGTTATGAAATTGCAATGGTGTAGCCGATGTATTTATATGAGTGATTGCTTTGTGTATTTTGCTAGTTTATGCTCGCTCTATAAAGATTTTTCTTAAATTGTCTACCTGTCCATAATGTAGGTTTTTTATGTCGATAAATCCCCTTCCTCCTTCCTTTCTGCTTAATGTGAATCTTTCTGTTGCTGAATGTATGTGATGTATTCTATATTTGTGGCATTGTGATCATGTAAGTGTATTGAGTGTTTCTAGGTCTGCGTTACTCCATTTCACTAATCCAAATGAGTAGGTCAATATTGGTATAGCATAAGTATTTATAGCTTTTGTCTTGTTTCTTGCTGTCAATTCTGTTTTCAGTATTTTTGTTAGTCTTCATCTATATTTTTCTTTTAGTTCTTCTTTAATATTTGTATTATCTATTCCTATTTTTTGTCTGTATCCTAGATATTTATAGGCATCTTTTTTTTTCCATCGCTTCTATGCAGTCGCTGCGGTTATCCAATATGTAATAATCTTGTTTAGTGTGTTTTCCCTTGACTATGCTATTTTTCTTACATTTGTCTGTTCCAAAAGCCATATTTATATCATTGCTGAATACTTTTGTTATCTTTAGTAATTGGTTGAGTTGTTGATTTGTTGCTGCCAGTAGTTTTAGATCATCCATGTATAGCAGATGTGTGATTTTGTATTGGTATGTTCCAGTAATATTATAACCATAATTTGTATTATTTAGCATGTTGGATAGTGGGTTCAGAGCAAGGCAGAACCAGAAAGGACTTAATGAGTCTCGTTGGTATATTCCACGCTTAATCTGTATTGGCTGTGATGTGATATTATTTGAATTTGTTTGGATACTAAGTGTGGTTTTCCAATTTTTCATTACTATGTTTAGGAACTGTATCAATTTAGTGTCTACTTTGTATATTTCCAATATTTGTAGTAACCATGAGTGGGGTACATTATCAAAAGCTTTTTGGTAATCAATGTATGCGTAGTGTAGCGACCTTTGTTTAGTTTTAGCTTGATATGTCACCTCTGCATCTATTATCAGTTGCTCTTTACATCCTCATGCTCCTTTGCAGCAGCTTTTTTGTTCTTCATTTATAATTTTGTTCTGTGTTGTATGTGTCATTAATTTCTGTGTAATGACTGAAGTTAATATTTTGTATATTGTTGGCAGGCATGTTATGGGGCGATATTTTGGTGGGTTTGCTGTGTCTGCTTAATCTTTAGGTTTCAGATAAGTTATTCCATGTGTAAGTGTATCGGGGAATGTGTATGCGTCTGCAATGTAACTGTTAAATAATTTAGTTAGATGTGAATGTGTTGAGGTGAACTTCTTTAGCTAGAAATTTGCTATTTTATCTTTTCCAGGGGCTTTCCAATTGTGCGTAGAATTAATTGCTCGGGTGACTTCATGTTGCAAAATTATCACTTCAGGCATTTGTGGTATCATCTTGTATGTGTCTGTTTCTGCTTGTATCCACCGTGCATGTCTCTTATGTTGTACTGAGTTTGACCATATATTGCTCCAGAAGTGTTCCATGTCTGCTATGTTTGGTGGATTGTCTATTTTAATGTGTGTGTTATCTATTGTCTGGTAAAATTTCTCTTGGTTTGTGTTGAATGTTTGGTTTTGTTTCCTTCCATTTTCACTTTTTTTGTATCTTCTAAGTCGTTTGGCCAATGCTTGTAATTTCTGCTTCTTTTCATCTAATTGCTCTATCGCTTCTTGTTGTGAGATTTTACCTAACCTTTTTCGTTTTTTGTCTGATATTTCATTTCTTATAAATTGTGTTAGCTGTCCGACGTCTTTTCTCAGTTTTTTTATTCTGATCTGTAGCCTGTGTTGCCATGCTGGCTTTGTGGGTTTCTTCTGTGTGTTGGTTGGTTCTGATCTCTGCCTAGTACGTATATTTAGTGTAGTGAGTGCTCCTATATAAACCAGTAGTTGTAACTCTTCCATAGTTGTATTTTCATTTATTTTGTTGTGTATGATTGTGTTGATAGTTGTTATTGTTGTTTTGAATTGTGGGTTATTTGGTGGTCTATGCAAGAATGGTCTTATGTCTGTATTTGTGTCTTTGTATTCTATACATGTCAGCTGAAATTTTTCTTCTATATCTAACATGTGTGTCACTTTGTGTTCTATTTGTGCTTGTTCTGGTGGCTGTCTTAAGATTTTGTTTTCCTCTGATTGTTTAATTGATGGTGTTGTTCTTTGTTTGTTTGCTCTGGGATGTTTGAGCCCATTACTGTATTTTCTTCTTCTTCTGATTGCACATTAGTTTGTTCCAGTATTTGTTGTACTACTTGTTTGATGTTTTCTAATTCTGACTGGGGTATCCTGTTATTTTTTATTATTACACGGATCTGATCAGCTAGTCGTCGTTCTGTTAAAAATTTTAATTCTGGGTATCTGGTAATAAATGTTGTGTATACTTGTGATCTGTATCCAGTTGTGTTGGTTCCTAAGTTTGTTGCTTGGTTATTATTATTATTATCATTATTATCAACTTCATTGTGTGTGGCAGTAGCTCAAGCACATTTGTGCGGAAGAAATTTTCTTTTTGCAACAAATTTGTGTGCACACTGTGACAGTTGGCAGCAATAGAACATTAGTTGCAAACTTGTTATTGGTTTTCCTGTATGCCAATGCACTTAGATTTGAAATGGCTGTGGTCGAGACAAAAGAAAAAACAATTGCTGACTTTAATAATAGACTAAAAATCAACTATGCTGATTTAAAAGATAAAATAGATAAGAAAGTCCTGAAGTCTGAAGATCATATTCCAGATTCACAAAGGGAAAACCTAGAAATAAATAATCAAATGGTAGCTGAATTAGAACTTACTGTCATAAAGTTAACAAAGGAATTACATTTTGGCATATCTATAAGAGCTGATTTTATGGTAAATCCATTAATTTTAAGTTTTGTTGAGTTTCATGTTGCATCAAAACAAACCTCAGACAAGTGTCAGTCTAAGCATGAGGTCTGAGGTGTATTGGAATGAAATACTGTTGGCATCAAAGTTTCATTGTTATATCGTTCTTAGTTATTGATCAGTGTTGTATTGAGTAGAACATTGTATTGCACAGTTTGCAAATTTCGAGATGGTACAGTTAGAGGCGCCACCGCCTGAATTAAATTTTGTGTGAAACTCAAGAAAACCTTTATAGACACACCAAATTCTGCAGGAAGCCTACTGTGATGAGTGCTTAAGCTGTACTTGGTGTTATGAATGGTTTACATGTTTTAAAAATGGCAGGGCGGAAGTTAAAGACGACCCTCACTCAGGACGCCATCCTGTGCATACCGATGATACTAATGTCAGAAACATCAACAAAATTGTGCATACCAATCGAAGACTGTCTGTCTGAGAGGTAGCAGAAGAAGTAACATTTCAGCTGGATCATGTCATGAAATCCTGACACAGTATTTTGGAATGCATCGTGTTGCCACCAAGTTCGTCCCACAGCTCATGAGTCAAGACTCAAAAGACCTTCGCCTTGCAATCTGTGAAGAGCTTTTAGACTATGCAAATTTGAACGAGATGTTCCTTAAGAGAATCATAACTGGTGATGAGATATGGGTCTATGGTTATGATGTTGAGAACAAGGTATAATCTTCACAATGGGTAGGGGAAGATTCTCTAAGACCAAAAACAAGCTCATCAGGTCAGGTCAAATGTCAAAGCAATGCAGACAGTTTTCTTTGACTTTGAAGTATTAGTTCATCATGAATTCGTGCCACAGGGGCAAATTGTTAATCGATGGTACTATTGGGATGTATTGCGATGCCTGTGAGAAAATTTGAGAAGGAAAGCGCCTGAAATGTGGCGAGACAATTCATGGCTCTTGCATCATGATAATGCACTTGCACAATTATCCCTGTTGGTGACTGCCTGTATATATAATAGAGGGAAACATTCCACGTGGGAAAAATATATCTAAAAACAAAGATGATGTGACTTACCAAACGAAAGTGCTGGCAGGTCGATAGACACACAAACAAACACAAACACAAAATTCAAGCTTTCGCAACCAACGGTTGCTTCGTCAGGAAAGAGGGAGGGAGAGGGAAAGACGAAAGGATGTGGGTTTTAAGGGAGAGGGTAAGGAGTCATTCCAATCCCGGGAGCGGAAAGACTTACCTTAGGGGGAAAAAAGGACAGGTATACACTCGCGCACACACACACATATCCATCCGCACACATATATATATATATATATGTAACAAAGATGATGAGACTTACCAAACAAAAGCGCTGGCAGGTCGATAGACACACAAACACACACACAAAATTCTAGCTTTCGCAACCAACGGCTGCTTCGTCAGGAAAGAGGGAAGGAGAGGGAAAGACATTTTTCCCACATGGAATGTTTCTCTCTATTATTTTTATATATATATTTTCCAGTCTTGGCCCCTGCAGATTTTTTTTTATTTATTTCCAAAATTGAAATCCTCATTGAAATGACGAAGATTTGTAACAACAGATGAAATAAAATAAAATTCATAGACGGCGCTTCACACAATCCACCAAGAGGCGTACCAAGACTGCTTTCAGAAGTGTTTTGCCTTTGGGAGCTGTGTGTCAATTGTGGAGGAGAGTATTTTGAAAGAGACCATGCACAATAAGTAAAAGGTAAGCATAGAAAGGACAAAGTTCCAGAATTTTTTGAACAGACCTTATATTTCAATAAAGGATACAGATTTAAGTAAGTTTGATGTTTCTTGTCCCAATTCATCAACTTCAGAGGAGAGTAGTGTGATTTACTTGAACCAAAATGTCAAACACTTGTTAACTATTAACATGCCTCCTTCACCATATGTGGTAACTTAAACTATTTGGCTTGCATTTAAACTGCTCAGTTTCAAGATGAACTGTGTAGACTTCAGATGTCAACTAGCTTCTGGTGTTAATTTACGTGATGTACATGGTATTTTCATGAGATTAAGTGTAAATGATGTGTAGTTAACGTTTAGTTAAGTGGTTACTTATGAAGAAGACCGTGTGAGGTTTGACTATAAATTTAGAGTTGAACTTTGAGGATTGTCAAATAATGACTTTAAATACGTATTTTTTTAAAAAAAGGGAGAGAACGAAAAGGTGGTTTGAAGCAGAAGGCAGATACCCTCATGACTAAATTAAGCAAAGTGAAATACATGGATTGAATGATCTACCCAAAGATATGCATTGGGGTACACTTTTCAGCACCACAGGATGAGGAGGTTGTAATTAAGTGCTATATTACTTCCTTTTTGATTTCTGTATAATGGTTTCTCATTCTCCCACTATTCTATCTTCTCTAAATTATAGCTTATTTCCCTATCCTGTCTATAATGACAAAATAACTGGAAGTTAGTGAGCGCTTCGCTAACAGCACAGGCGTTGTGTTCTCTCACGCAGGCAGTCTTAGCAAATTACGAATACCCATGTATCATCAATGAAAATCACACCTGTGTAGGTCAATGAGAAATATAGAATGTTGGGGTATTTTTCTCAAACAGAGTTGTTTTGCTGAAAAGTCTTAGCACTGTACAGGCTTCAGAATAAATAAGCAGTTATAAATAAAATATTAATTGCTTGTTGGTACATATCTACATTGTAACTGAAGATAAGGTTATACCAATGAATTTTTACCACAAATGAAGAAATTATATGTATCAAAGCATGTGGAATAAGGCCCACGTATTTTGCTTTAATAGTTGTAATTCCCTTGCAACCACAGTAGAGAAAATTTTGAAAGAAACTTGACTGCACAATGACTTTACCTTTGTGGAGTAAAGGAATAATACAAAAAATACGTATGTAAATACGGAACCATATAATACCTTAAGATGAACTCAACTATGTAACACTTAAGGGTAATAATTTTCTCTGTAAAATCGCACTGACTACACTTAAGTAGCTATACAATAAGGATAGAAATTTCACTTAAAACTGAGAGACTGCTCTTTTCTAGCGGAAATCTTGATAATTAATCCTAGCATAAACTGTTGGCATAATGTTTACATTTCCAATGAGTATTTGAATGAAAAGATTGTACAATTGCGTCATTAAAACCAGAGAAAAGATGATTATAAAAAACGCAACTAATTTAACTATGTATGCAGGATTTTAGCATTAGCACATCGAAGAAGGAAGAAGCAGGATAGCTGAAAGGTACCCTTATATAGCAGCTGGCTGATGAGCTAACATCCAGATGAGATTCACATAGAGTAATTAACAGCGGTAGCAGCACAATATGCCGGCAAGAAGCATAAATACACTTTGGTTACAGTGATTGGAAAACAGAGAAGTCAAGAATTAGATATGCAGCCTTAATAAAGTAGGAATAAGTTAATTCTAAATATAGGAGTGAAGAGGAGAGTTTTATAATGGAAGTTGGATACTGTAGCCTGTTATATGTAATAATGTTATGAATAGCATAGGTTTACTAAGGGAAGAGAATCTACACCTAAATGAGGGAGAATATAGGAACACTATCACTGTAAAACTTGGATGGTTGTTAGAAAGTTGCCTTCTGAGGAAAGAGATCTGCTTGACAGTTTCTACAGAAGTAGAATGCTGTTGGTTTTTATGCTTACTCAAAATTTGCAAAATAGAGGAACCACCTGAGATGTAATGGGCCAGTAAATATTTTTGATTAATGAATCAATAATAAGAAAGCAGTTATCTTAGTTTTGTGTGTTGTTCCTAATACGAGTGAAGGAATATTGTATGCAGTGCAATAAAAGGTTACCATTTGCCCTAAAGTGTAACTCACCTTGCTTATGGCAGCAACAAAATGAATAAGTATGTGCTGTAATCATTATGGCAGGATATTTTGCAAGTATACCATACTACCATGAATAAAAAAATACCAGTTCGGGTAAGCTACTACGAACAGCATAATGAACCCATTATTGTAGGTGGTGGTGGTTAGTGTTTAACGTCCCGTCGACAACGAGGTCATTACAGATGGAGCGCAAGCTCGGGTTAGGGAAGGATTGGGAAGGAAATCGGCCATGCCCTTTCAAAGGAACCATCCCGGCATTTGCCTGAAACGATTTAGGGAAATCACGGAAAACCTAAATCAGGATGGCCGGAGACGGGATTGAACCGTCGTCCTCCCGAATGCGAGTCCAGTGTGCTAACCACTGCGCCACCTCGCTCGGTCCCATTATTATAGCCAAGATAGACACAAAGTCCATGCCTACCACGGAAGTACATGCCAACTAGCTCCACAGATGAAGAGATTGATGAAATGTACAATGAGATAAAAGAAATTATTCAGATAATGAAGGGCGATGAAAATTTAATAGTCACGGGGGACTGGAATTCAGTAATAGCAAAAAAAGAAGAGAAGGAAAAGTAGTAGGTGAATAAGGAATGGGGGTAAGAAATGAAAGAGGAAGCTGCCTGGTAGAATTTTGCACAGAGCATAACTTAATCATAGTTAACACTTGGTTCAAGAATCATGCAAGAAGGTTGTATACATGGAAGTGGCCTGGAACCACTGGAAGGTTTCAGGTAGATTATATAATTATAAGACAGAGATTTAGGAACCAGGTTTTAAATTGTAAGACATTTCCAGGGGCAGATGTGGACTCTGACCACAATCTATTGGCTATGAACTGTAGATTAAAACTGAAGAAACTGCAAAAAGGTGGGAATTTAAGGAGATGGGACCTGGATAAACTGAAAGAACCAGAGGTTATAGAGAGTTTCAGAGAGAGCATTCGGGAACGACTGGCAAGAATGGGGGAAGGAAATACAGTGGAGGAAGAATGGGTGGGTTTGAGAGATGAAATAGTGAAAGCAGCAGAGGATCAAGTAGGTAAAAGGGCGAGGGTTGGTAGAAATCCTTAGGTAACAGAAGAAATAATTGAATTTAATTGATGAAAGGAGAAAATATAAAAATGCAGTAAATGAAGCAGGCAAAAAGGAATACAAATGTCTCAAACATGAGATCGACAGGGAGTGCAAAATGGCTAAGCAGGGATAACTAGAGGACAAATGCAAGGATGTAAAGGCATATATCACTAGGGGTAAGATAGATACTGCCTACAGGAAAATTAGAGAGACCTTTCGAGAAAAGAGAACCACTTGTAGGAATATCAAGAGCTCAGACGGAAAACCAGTTCTAAGCAAAGAAGGGAAAGCAGAAAGGTGGAAGGAGTATATAGAGGGTCTATACAAAGGTGGTGTTCTTGAGGACAATATTATGGAACTGGAAGAGGATGTAGATGGAGATGAAATGGGAGATACGATACTGCGTGAAGAGTTTGACAGAGCACTGAAAGACCTAAGTCGAAACAAGGCCCCAGGAGTAGACAACATTCCATTAGAATTACTGATAGCCTTGGGAGAGCCAGCCATGACAAAAATCTACCATCTGGTGAGCAAGATGTATGAGACAGGCGAAATACCCTCAGACTTCAAGAAGAATATAGTAATTCCAGTCCCAAAGAAAGCATGTGTTGACAGGTGTGAAAATTACTGAACTATCAGTTTAATAAATCATGGCTGCAAAACACTTTACAGACGAATGGAAAAACTGGTAGAAGCCGACCTTTGGGAAGATCAGTTTGGATTCCGTAGAAATATTGGAACACGTGAGGCAATACTGATCCTATGACTTATTTTAGAAGATAGATTAAGGAAAGGCAAACCTATGTTTCTAGCATTTGTAGATGTAAAGAAAGCTTTTGACAATGTTGACTGGAAAACTCTCTTTCAAATTCTGAAGGTGGCAGGGGTAAAATACAGAGAGCGAAAGGCTATTTACAATTTGTACAGAAATCAGATGCCAGGTATAAGACTCGAGAGGCATGAAAGGGAAGCAGTGGTTGGAAAGGGAGTGAGACAGGATTGTAGCCTCTCCCAGATGTTATTCAATCTGTATATTGAGCAAGCAGTGAAGAAAACAAAAGAAAAATTCCGAGTAGGTATTAAAATCCATGAAGAAGATATAAAAACTTTGAGGTTTGCAAATGACGTTGTAACGCTGTCACAGGCAGTAAAGGGCCTGGAACAGCAGTTGAATGGAATGGACAGTGTCTTGAAAGGAGGATATAAGATGAACATAAACAAAAGCAAAACAAGGATAATGAAATGTAGTCAAATTAAATCAGGTGATGCTGAGGGAATTAGATTAGGAGAAGAGACACTTAAAGTAGTAGATGAGTTTTGCTATTTGGGGAGCAAAATAACTGATGATGGTCAAAGTAGGGAGGATATAAACTGTAGACTGGCAATGGCAAGGGAAGCGTTTTTGAAAAAGAGAAATTTGTTAACATCAAGTATAGACTTAAGTGTCAGGAAGTCGTTTCTGAAAGTATTTGTACGGAGTATACCCATGTGTGGACGTGAAACATGGGCAATAAATAGTTTAGACAAGAAGAGAATAGAAGCTTTGAAAATGTGGTGCTACAGAAGAATGATGAAGATTATATGGATAGATCAGGTAACTAATGAGGAGGTATTGAATAGAACTGGGGAGAAGAGAAATTTGTGGCACAATTTGACTAGAAGAAGGGATCAGTTGGTAGGACATGTCTGAGGCATCAAGGGATCACCAATTTAGTATTGGAGGGAAGTGTGGAGGGTAAAAATTGTAGAGGGAGACCAAGAGATGAAACACTGAACAGATTCAGAAGGATGTAGGTTGCGGTAGGTACTGGGATATGAAGAAGCTTGCACAGAATAGAGTAGTATGGAGAGCTGCATTGAACCAGTCTCTGGACTGAAGACAACGACAACAACAACAACCACCATACTACACTGTGTAAGGGTTTTGTATATTTGATGAGGACTAATATGCTTTCTAATGGGTGGTAGTAAAAATGTTTGCATGAGTTTTGTACAAAGGAATTTGTCCTGTTTTGGATTCAGTGAATGCTGTGATTGGGTTTGTATGATTTTTGTAAGTATAGCTTAGTTCAAATTATTGCAAATAATCAAACTAATTCCTTAGCATTCGAAAGGATTCCAGATTAAGACAGAAGTTCAACTGAATAATATATCCTATTTGTAGCGTAATCCAACATGTATGGGTGAACTGAAAATACATAGGCAGCTTCTGGAGGAGTTGGACAGGGTGAAAATTCTTAAAAAGAAATGATTCTTACTGGATCTTCCTTGAAAACAGATAAGTGAAAAATGCTTATTCATAGTTAATTAGGAAGTTACTGAGTAATCTAGAGGAGTGAACTGGTTTGCCAGACTTCATTGTGATTAGTCCATATATGAACTAAAACAATGTTCAAAATGATTATGGACAAACCAAGTAAGGTATGCGACACATTTAATCAATTCAAAGTGGAGCTGTATTAGTTAGTACTTCATGGAGATGCTATGTGTGAATGTCTTCTACTAGCTCACATAATTTAAAAGTTGTATATAGTCAAGTCAGCTTAAGGTGATCCATGACAGCAGCACTGATGCCAGCTTTCAGATGCATAGCAGTAAAAGCTGCAAAAACAACAGTCATTTATAAACCCATGAAAACACTGTGGCATTGTTATATAGGAATTTACAAAATCATGTTACATGACTGTTTGAGATAGGCACACAAAGCAGGTGTGTCTAGCTCACTGCAACTGTCAGGAATCTTCTTATACTGCTCTACTATAGTTACTCTGCATTTCAGTTTGTTACCATAATAAGATTTCCTTCTAACTTCCTTCTAACTCATTCATTAAATACACAACTCTGCACAAAATGCTCTTTGGCAGCAACAATTATTCTGTCACTTCCCTAATTATTATCTGTGCATCCACTACAATTTTTCACAGTGTGCACTACAAATTAAATACCAGTATTCAAAATCTTAAACAAAAGTTGTATTTAACCATCATTCTGGGAGACAATAACATTATCTCCCAGAGTCAGTAAGTCATCATTGTACTGCCAAAGATAATCATAATAGCAGCTAAACACATATCACTATCAAGGGGGTACAATTTGCTCACTCCCTGAGTAATTGTTTCATTTCATATTTTGGATTCTTCATTCATGAACATCTTATTTATTATAGCAAAATACTAATGGATGCTCCAACATACCACAATTTTAGTGTAGCTGCTGGTGGATGCATTTAGTTGACGACTGTGCGTAAGAGTGTATATTTACACACACACACACACACACACACACACACACACACACACACACACACACAAACAAACAAACAAAACATGATAGCTCGACAGACAGTAAACTACATTGTTTGTTTCTTTGTGTGTGTGTGTGTGTGTGTGTGTGTGTGTGTGTGTGTGTGTGTGTATGTATGTGTGTTTGTTTTAAACTACTGTATCGGGGGAAATAGTCTTAACTTTGAGTTTACTTCTTTTGCAATAAGGTAAGACCAGATTAAAACATTTATTACATACAACTATCAATATTTGGACCCGGTGAAAAATCAGGAAGAACCTTTCATAAAAAATACTTTTAGTCTATAAAACCTGTGACTTTTTTTATATCACTTATGTACTGAAAGTTTCTAATGTCAAAAACATCTTTTTTAATTTATAAGAGCAATAGCAAACATGTTATCCAAAGTCTTGTTTCATCAGATTAGTATGCCAGTAAAATATAATACTTAGAAAAGTTCTTCAAAATGAGATATTGCCAGAATATATGTACTTTAAAATTGTCAACTCAATACTTCTATTATTTAGATAAAGCTATGCATCAACTACACCAAATTTTGTAATGTCGTAATTCTAATAATTCAGTAACTAACATCTGGCAAAGAGACCGAAGGCAAACTCAAATAATATAATTATTGGTATCAACAGAAAATGATCAAGCTTATCATCATACTTTCTTAAAAACTGAACTTACACATATTACAAAAACAACAAATGTTTTCAAGTAGTAAATGGTTTAACAATACCTTTAAAAACAGTTTCTACACACTTCAAAGTTTTAAGGGTTGCAGAGAGGTCTTTGGAAGGACTTCGATTCTGTGGAGAAGATAAGCCACCTGTGCTCTCTAATAAATCAATCACATCACCAAGTTTTTCAGATCGTTCACTGTCTTCTTCATACAAATACCTGTAACATATGTGATTGAAACAAAATTATCATCCCATATGTATATGTAGTCTATGAGCAAGATATGTTAAAAGAGACCGTTGTTAAATTAAAAAAGACTATTTGCACTGCAAAAAATTATTTACGCAAAAGCATTTATAAAAACACTATTCAACCCCAAACATTGTCTCATTTTACAGATGTTCATAAGACATAATGAACTAGGAAAACTCTTCTTGTAATCAGGCACTGTGTGTGTGTGTGTGTGTGTGTGTGTGTGTGTGTGTGTGTGTGTGTGTGTACTTCATAAGAAGGCCTTTTAGCCGAAAGCTTACTTGTTTAGCAGTCGTTTTTGGTGAGCCTGCTGCAACTCAATATATCCACTATACGATGAGTAGCAATATATTCTTTTTATAATATTGCCATCATTCCATGTTGGATTTTCCATTGTTTAAAGATTACAAACTGGTCTTTACAGCACAAACCAGCTCTTTACAACAAAAGAAAACCATCACATTCATCATACAATTCCACAAATTTGCATCACACAAGATAAAACTAGCAGCAAAAACTTGTTTGACGGGACCAATCTAACTACTGTTGCCTACCCCCTCCCTTTCCCTCATCATGTAACATTGAGGCAGTTGGCAATAGCATTAATCTATAAATGAGCAGAAAATAAGACTGTCACATGTGATATATCAGTCTGTAAATAAGCACCATAATGTGACAAAGTCCAGTCAGCTAAATGTGAGAAATAGTAGATTCATGTAAGTCCTCACACTGCTACTGTTCCTCTTTCCATTTCATCCTTATTTTCTATGTTTGCTGCAGACCTACATTGTACCAGCCATTCAGCATTCACCAAGTCCTCGTCCTTAATGCTCCCTCTTTCTCCTTTTATTCCTGCTTTCGTAATCTCTAATTCGTTGTCCTACAAAGATACTCCTTCCTCACTCACACACTGGAGACCATTTACACAAAAGGTGAACTCCACTCCAATATAGCCTCAGAATAATCTGTGTGGAAGTCTATCACTTTTGGTAATGGTGCCGGGATGCCAATGGCGCATTGTCATTAACATCACCTGATAAGCTGTGATGAATATTTCGTGAGTTGTGCCCACACTCTACCCAATTAAATCACAAGGACTACCTACACGCTATTTCAAAAGGCTATACTGACCTTTCTGTAGCATGCCTTTTAAATCACAGACGACTCAGTGTGCAGACATACCTGATAAGTGCTTATTTTCCACTAAATGTGTTAACACCATGAACAGAATCTACATCATCACTAGGCAGCAATGCCAGGTGATTCTTAGTCACCTGTGCAGCAGTTGTAGCCCTCTTCCAGAAAAAAGCCACTACCCCCACCACAAACAAAGTCACTCTTCAGTTTACAGACAGTCTGCATCCAACTTCCCTTGGCTTCCACACACACACACACACACACACACACACACACACACACACACACAGCTAGCACCAAATTAACATGAATGGGATGTCCCCAAACAGAAGCTTGTCAGCCAAATGTCACATATCTCCAACAATAATGTAGAAATTCACAATGAAGCCACATGACAATTCCTGCCTCAGGAGGAAAGCAAGTATCTTTACTAGGTAACATTGTGACAATCAGAAGCTTCTGCTGTGTCCCCTAGCAGCTACAAGCATACCAAATTTTCCGAATGCAGAATTCTTAAGATTGTTTAAAAGTGCCAAACATAAAATGAATTTTATTTTCCTGGCTCTTATTTTTGACTGACTCACAATCTTTGTACACTGAGTTCCTTTTTTCACCTCTGTCACTGGATTCATTACTTGAAATAGTGAAAAATCACAATTTGGCACAAGACGTGTACATTAATTAGTTAAAACTACCTGTTTCAATCAAATAATCAACAGGTGTAAAAAATAATATTGATTACAGTACATGGTTGAAATGTGATCATTTGTATTACTTCAGGCTGTTTAATTAAATAGCATACTCTACACCTTCTCCTTACCTGAGCTTTTTTAGTACTTTGCACGAGCTTCCTCTTACTCTTTGTGAAACACTGAACATTGCAGCCACTATTAAGTTGTCAAGAGCCTGAAACAAAGAAGAACCACGTCAGACATATTTTTAATCTAGTGTCCATATTGTTGCACCATGACCTTGTCTAGAGCATGGAACGGCCTGGTGCCAATGCAGCAAAATGATGTCATAGGGAGAGTGGTGTCATCATTATGATGATTACACATTATGAAGTACGAAGACGAATTCAAAGTCCAAGAGTATTTATTCAGTACGCTAACACTGTAGTATACACCAACCAGTGAAGCTGAGACACTAGATATGACAGTGCGTCCAGAAAAGCTGACTGGATGAGAAAAGCAAGCCAGGCAAATCACTACTGCTTCATGGTGGCGAGCGAGTGTACTAAATTGTTTCCATTTCTGGGCTAAAGCCCTGGTGAGAGGAAACACTGGTTCACATAAGTATTACTTGAGTCAAACCTTCTCTTTGTGTGTGCCCAGATGTTCTCAGACAGTACGAAAATGTTTACATGACGCATGGCTACATAACCACGGCCAGCCTCCAACTTTTGAGATGAAGGTCACAGTACACAATGATACAGCTGGTCACTACTCTGGACTTAGGCTCCAGAAGCTACAGGCACTGGCCCAAGCAGAGGATAGTATGTGGGATACCTGGCATCTCCACACTGCCAAGTTACCTGCTGGATGACTACCACCTGAGGGCATTATCTCCCTGGTGGGAAGTATGTGCAAGTCTGCCTGACTACCCCATCAAGGCATGTCAGTTCTTGGGGACCTTGTCGCTGACTACCACCCAGGGCAGGCACATGTCTTCGATGCTGACCACGCTGGGGGCTCAGGTTTGAGTACAATCCTTCCCTATGTTGTATTCCACAGCCCGAGGCAGGCATACAGTCCGGACGTGGTTGCCATTCATCAGCTACAGTGTGCAATCCCAGTCAGCTACTGCCAACCTGCAACATCAGTGGTGACACTGCCTATGCACGCTGCTACCCAGGCAGTCCTGCTGACACTGGCTCACTTTTCAATTTTTTAATTTCTTTATATTCATCTGTTTCCCTCTATAAGTGATTGCGGGCGGACATATTACGAGTTCCGTTGAGTTAATGTTGATAAAAAATCTGTTCATCTCTATAAGTGATAGCGGGCGGACGTATTACAAGTTCCACCAAGTTAATATTGTTAAGCAATCTGTTTGTCTCTATAAGTGGTAGTGGACAGACGTATGAAGAGTTCTGCCACATTAATATTGTTCAAAAATGTGTATCCTAACTGGACATTAAGGAGACATTGTATGTGAAATTCGTTGAAATTCGACATTTTCTGTTTTCTACTCCATAATGTACTTTGGACTTTCCTGAACATTTTGGTACACATACATTAAAATCAGACAATTGTGAGACCTTCAAATAATATTTTGAATGTTGCCGTGTGACTGTCAAATTTTGCGGCTACACATACACTGCCACAGTTGAGCAGTCGTATCTTGGGAACTACAACACAGTCTAGAAGGCTGTGAATTGCTTTGTTTTGTGCCTACTGCTATGTCTCAGAATTTGGCATTAAGAATAAACAAATCAGTCGTTTGTTTCTAATACTAGTTTTCGTTAAAAGTACTGCGATTATCGGCTATTTTTGTAATAAGCTAACTTCTATTACTTTTTATATGTAAACAAAATGACTAAGCATAAAAGTAACTTCAGGAAATGCAAATTTGCGGGTAACAGATGTGTGAGACCTGCATTCATCGAATATCAACTGATGAAAAGCCATGTCATGCTTCATGTCCACCTCCACCAAACACTTAGTGTAGTAAATATAGGCAAGCTGAATTTTCTGGGGCCCTGCATAAATTTACACATAAACATTCTCTTCCTTCAGCAGTAATGGAGGCAATCAAACCTATTTACAGAGATGTGGCAAATCCTGAACTACTAAAGAAGTTATTACATGGGAAGATCTAGAATGTGAATGAGTCCTTCAATACTGTTGTGTGGTGCTATGTGCCTAAAAATGTACTTGTTGGCCTTATGACTCTAAAGTTAGCAGTGTCTGATGCTGTAATAACTTTTAATGATGGGAACTATGAAAGACTTAAGGTTCTGGAGACGTTAGGGGTAAGATTTGGACAGAACAGAACTAAAGGATTGCGGGAACTGGATTAGCTTCGTGTACATGAAGCAGAGTTTGCTGCTCAGCAAATGAGAAAAGAAGCAAGAAAGAAAAGGAGGCGGCAAGCTCTGGACTGTTGTGACACTGAAGAAGACACAGAGTATGGGCCAGGGCAATTCTAGCGCATAAAAGATGCAGAAATGTATGTCTGTATAAGAATTTATAAGAAAAAAAGTTTTAAACCTCAATTTCTCTGAACTACATTTTTTGCAATAAATGACCCGTTTTCTAAAAAAGTACTGATGGTAGAGACGAAATTTTCACAGCATGCCAAGTGTGAGATTCAACATATATGGAACTAGAATAATTCAAATATCCTGAGTTGTTTTGTTTTTATGTTCATTTATTTACAAAATTCTGACAAATTGAGTGTTTGAAAAAAAAAATATATAACATGCCCCACAATACAATTTTAGTAATATTTCTAGTTCAGTATATCTAGAAAGGTGTGCATTCAATAATTATGGAAAATAGTAAGTTGGTGTCTTAAAAAGTTTACAAGATAATAGGTCACGAAATTCGATAATTTAACATTGGTGACACAGGACATACAATGTCCCCTTAAAGAAGTGTTATAAAAGTTATTCGGGAGATGAAGTTTATTAAAAAAAACATCTGTTCATCATTCCGCGATGTGCCGAGAATACTGATCTCGAGATGATCGAAGCAAACAAGAGGAATTTGCGTGAACAGAGAAAGGGCGATCCTCATAACCAGCTTTAAGCACAATGGAGATAACGAGAAGTACCTAAATTTAAATGGTGAATGTTGATCTTAAATGTAAGGTCTGTTGATATTAGTGCCAGTTAAAGTTCACTCAGGGTATGTGTACCTTCCAATTTCTTTCAGTTATTCTTTCAAAATTTCTCTTTTAATTATTTAAGCAGCAATTTTTAATCAGTTTCCAATATATATTATACCTTATTTTCCCCTGCCTCTATTCAATGGCAATCGTTCCAAGGACAGCGCCGAGCAGAATATGACAGACCTCCAATTGTTGAGATAAAATTGTTTTGAGATAAATGATCCATTTTTTCGTTACAAGAAACTAATGAGGCCTTTGTTGCATTTGTTACAGGTCCATGAGATTGGGACTATTAACAACTTGAAGGAGCAAATTAAAATTAAATTCTGCCTACATACGAGATGCGCCGGGAATGCGGATTTCAGCGGTTAAGGTAGGAAGCTGCTTGCTATGCTGTATGCTTATATGGCCGCGCTTGGTGCTGTCTCTCTCACAGTAGATAAGCTCTTTTCCTTCCAATTAATATCTTGTATGGAAAGTGCATTTCTATAGGAAAGGTGAAAATCTGTGTAAAGTCAACATCGAAGTGCAAAATAATTCATTCAAATTCCGTAACACTATCAGAGAATAATCAGGTTCATTAACTTGCAGTTGCTCGTGAATATTGTTGTCACGCAATAAGTCCCATGTTAGATTTTTTCTAACAATGAGATCTTGCACCTTTTTTCTCTCTTTATGCCAGACAAAGACACGTTGTGACAAAGCAAACTGGGATAATTTTAATTCCCCTCTTGTTTTGCCATCTGCCTCCTTCATTTTTTTATGTTTAGCTATGTCCCATTAGCATACTTGAATATAATCTGCATTTTCATAAGTGAGAGGTTGGCCTTCAGTTTTCGAGAATATAACACCAGATCTAATTTTATGCTTAATTTTATGTATGTAATTGATTTTCTAATTTATTTTGGCTATTCCTCGTTAGTATCATTTGTTAAAGGGTGAAATCAGTGATTGTTTCGTAACTTAAATTCTATTGTTGACATATGAACAAATATAAACTCTGTAATAATTATAAACATTTGGAAGACGAAACGCTACTACTCTCAAAGTAGTACTGTAGTACCTGTACTGGTTAGAATGACAACAATGCTTCAAATTAAATGTGGAAGAAGTGTTACACAATTAGGCCATGTGTAAAAACAGTGACAGTATCTGCTCCATACATACTTGATTATTCTTAAAGAACTGTGAACTTTGTGGTTAGGTTTTACTGCTCGTAGATGTTCAACAAGAAACCATTGTAGCAGTTTGTGGAGTCTTGCCTGCTAACTATTAATGAGGCTTATCAAAGGTTGCATAATAGTGCACTGGCCATATAACTGTGTATTATTAGGGGGTTGTGAACAGTGAAATTAAAGTACTGTAAAACATAACTGTGCATACATCAGCTACATCATTTAAAGTAGTCAGTGTCGGAATCCACACAACCCATTTTTCAGCCAGTACGTCGACACTGAGGACAACAAATGAAGAAATATAAAGTAGGTGGGACTGCCAGAACATTTATACAATAAATCATTTCTTTATTATTACCAAAGCATTATAAATTAGTATAAACATGGTATGGAACATGTAATTCGCTAAACTTAAAAATATTTCAACATGCAAAGACTTCACAAACTTTTTTTGATTACAATATTACAATACCTGTGTAAACAGCTGTTCGAAATATTTATAGTAAGTGATGAATTAATTGTTAATCACACTCCTTTTTACTCGTCAGATCCAGATATGGCTTCTTGTGACATACACTCCTGGCAAATAAGAACACTTGATGCTGTATGTTCTTTACATATAGGGCTGGAACAATGATGGCAGCAATGCTGTGTCAATCTGTTTTTCCTTTTAGGGCAGTAGTGACATCTTGTGTGAGTGTTTCTCTCCTCCCCCCCCCCCCCCCCCCCCTCGATTCATTTTCTTCTTTAGCTGTCTGTAGTTTGCAAATGAGTACAACACCTTTTATTTTCTCCTTCAAGAGAAGGGATATCCTCTGAATCAACATGTGTTTGATCATGTGGGCTTTTATAAGCTTCATGCTCATTTCTGTGATGAATCTTGAATTAAGTCACTTGTGTTCATCTTATATATTACTTGTGCATTTATTGGTCCGATGTTTGACAAGCAGAAAAACAGTGTAAGAGGCCAGCAGTTGCTTATTTTTGAAACAGAATATTCTGATTTCAAACGGTCGACAACATCTACACCTCTTTTGTGAGATTGTAAAATGTAATGACTTCAGGTTTGTTCGCTTCGCCACTGTCAAAGTCTATATCATCGTCACTGTGCATGGTGGTTAACATTAGAAAATTCTTTTTCTGTTTCTTTTTTGGGACATATGAGCAAATCAAGCAGTTGTTGCTTGGTTTTTCTCCAAATCCAAATATGCTGCTGTTTAGTTGCCTACACTTTATGTCCAGAAGTTCTGGTGTAACATCTCTTTTATTCTACAGTAGAGTACCTACTACTGTGAGTCGATGACTGGCGTACATTTCGTTAGCCAATGGTATAGATGTGAAATAACTGTCCATTGTCACGTTTCTGCCTATTTTGTTAATCGGTCGAATCAATCATAACACCACATTCTCTGCATCATTGGGTACTTGATATGGCCCGGTAGGTTGTTTACCTGCATATACTTCCATATTTAGCATATAAAACGTTCTGGCATCACAGAGTGCATATATCTTGATGTCATATTTTGCAGACTTGTTTGCTATATACTGCCTGAATTTGCAACGTCCATGGAATGGTTCTAAACATCGCGTCGATGTTGTCAGTGCGCCGGCACTATAGTTGTTCTTGCAAACATGCACAAATTCGTCAAATATTTCTTTAATTGGTGCCAGATTATCCGTTTCCTTTCTCTGAGCTCTTGTAGATTTGTGATCAAAACATGTAGCTTGGAGAAGTGTGTGGAACCTTCATTTGCTTATCAATGCAATGAAGAAATCTGGTGCAGTCCCATCAGTGACCCATAGCTCATCAGTATTGAGATGCTGTGCATTTTTCACTCCTGTGAGATATAATACACCAAAGAAAGCAGATAACTTCAAAATCTGTCCATGGGGAGTTTTGAGCACTCCATGAATAAGGTGCTGCCATTCTGTCAAGTTCTTGGTTTGTATATTCCGCAGTGCGACCAATTACGCTATCCAGAAAAAATAATTTCCAGCATTCCAAAATTGTTTTCAAATTTTTGTAACACCATTCACACCTGAGAGCTGTGTTACAATATTCTGACAGGCAGTTTTCGCTGGAGAAGTGTATTGCTTCAACCATTCTGTTATTCCATCCTTACAAAGAAAGGTTTCACAATCTGTGTATTGAGAAACAGCTGTAGCAAAAGTATCAGATTCACTGCCTGACTAACGTGTTGCGGTACTGATCTCTTCATGCTCAGACGGTGCACCAGTATCTGATGACAGACCCTCTATGTAAATATCCTCGTCTAGTGGTTCATCTAGTCACACCAATATCTGTTCCTCTGACATGACTTCTTTCCTGAAAAGTTTCATATCTGACACAGAATGTCATGTATTCCGTATAACGAATTGCTTCATTCAATTTGTAAAACCCAATAAGAATACTTACTTTTCTTATAAAAGACGTAACATATGCTGAACACTTTCAGGAGAAAACAAACTAACACAGCCGCATGTTACAAGTACAAGAAACAGACTAAAAGTGAAGCAAGGCGGTATTCCACGAAAGAAGTAGTAATTGTTACATAAAGAATCCTGTGTTAGAAAAAATCTAACACTGTGCACCACTTCAAATAACGACTATTGTTGAAATTTGATTGTCGAGTCACAGATTAATTGAAGCACGGGATATGAAAGAAAGCATTTCTAGATCGTCAGTTCATTAGCTTTGAAATGTGCTCGAATATTTAACTAAAATCATAAATGTTAGATTTTTTCAAACAACACAATTGATCATGGGTTAATGAGAATATGCGTATAAAACTGCTTTTATTGAGAAGTACCAATACAAACAAAATTTCGTTTTTGAAAATAATTTTTTTCATAATTTTGTTAAACACTGTTCACAATGGAGTCAAAGGAAATGGCCACTGTTGAAGACTCATTACAAAATGCTATATGCCAAGACGTCGGAAATCCGAGCTTGGCAACAGTTGGAAGTAACGCGCCAACTCATGAACCGGCCGATGGCTACCAAAACAAGCAGGTTGGTGTCCCACTATTAAAAAATGATGACACTGGTAATATAATGAATCATGATGTCACTTTTATGACACTTGATGAGACAATTTCTAATGTCTCACCGGGAAACATTTTTTCAAATAGTGAAACTGAAGCACGCAACAGCAAAAGCTCTTTTGATTATTTGCTCACGGGTCGTAAACGCAAGAACAGGAAACAGTTCACAAAAGCAATGCAAATACTAGTGAGACACACACTTTGACACAGCTCATGCAACTAATAACACAACAGTTTGCACAGCAAAATCAAGCATTTAACAATTTCAAGAATAGTATTCATCAACAGTTCAGTGAGGTGAGCAAAACTTTATGCACTGAATTATCTGACAAATTATCCGGTAAGTTCACAGAGCTCGGTAAACAACTAAAACAAGAAATAATTACCAACATGTCCCACAATATAAATATGTTAATGGAAAAAGTAACATCCATAGACTATAAACAGGAACAACTTGCACGTGAGTTACAAAACCTTAGTGAAGCATATTCGCAAATTCAGGAGACGCAATCCAAAGTGGATGCATCGGGAAAAAATGTGACGAATGCAGTCAGTGAGCTGCAAGACGTACGCAAAAACCTACCTACAGAAATACACAAGTTGAGTCTGAGAGTAGATCAGTTAAGTTTGGTGTTAGAATTTGCCAAAAAACATAGAGATGTGTTATGTGCAGATGTAAAGGAAATAACTGAAAAGGCTGAAGCCAGGATGCCGGATAAGGGCAGCACCCTTGCTGAAAAGGTATTGTCAGAATGTAAAATTTATGTCGATACTGTAGCAGAAGCTCTAAAAGAGAAAGAAAGTCAACTTCTAGCTAAAACAGACTCGTGTCTAAAGGAAGCAGAGAAAAGGTTACGAGGCAGTGTTGCTAAAACTACTGACATTCCAAAACAACATATGACAGAAAACAAACCTATGCTTTTAGAGAAGTTACACACCTTCACTGGTTACCCACAATACTGGGTTAGCCCGTCGAAGGAAAATAGCAAAGGTTACACAATGCAACAACACTTGCCAGCAGCTGCACCTGTTGAGCAAGTGCAGTTGCCATGCGCTACCCCACAAGTGAACATAAAGACGCTTGTCACTGACAGCGCGGCATGTTTGTCAACATTACTTGCAGATGAGGGATTACTTAGGCACTGACAATTTCCGATATTTTCCTCTGAAAGGAAAAGAAGACACTCTGTGGTCCTTACCAGAGCATTTCAAAATGTTTTACCTCGTACCTGGACTGAAGCCCAGAAAATTAGATTTGTTGTTGGATACACACAAGCTGACGTTGGGCAAAAATTGAGCAAAAACAATTACAATGGAGGAATAGAGTATGGCCAGCCTGTACAATACGTGCAGGCACAAGCTACTGGCAACAGGCAATAATCAGCCAATCGCTTGGCAAATGCAAAATAACAACAGACAACTGAATAACCTACAGACAGCAGAATTTGGCCAGCAAAGTAACACGCATATGCCGAATAACAAGCAGAGGCAAAGAGAATTTCAGCCTAGAGCCTCTCAGGACACTAATTGGCGTAACCAAACACCAAGGGTCAACATAGTGGAAGTTACACCTAATCCAGAGATCAATGCCACCGTGATGCCGGAAAACTTGAACCGTTCACAGTAGGCCCCCGTTCTGTGACCTTGGAGGAGAGTGGGAGCACGAGCTTGATCGACACTTGCTTTATCAGATACTCACTATGTTGTATACATGAATAATAATATTAGATTTAGGATGCTGGAGAATAACATACCAGAATTTATGTTGCTAGTTGATATGGAAAATTTTTGTCTATGTTTTTTCTTATATGTAAAATGTGTAAATGATAAGGTAAGTGGATGTAACAAGGAAGAATTTTACTTTTGTGTGTCTAGAGATGACAATACTTTAAACACAATGCTTTGCGTTGCATGTAGCCCAGTTGTAAATGAATAAATGAACTTGTGAAACACACGGTAGCATGCACTGCAATACACAACTCACCGCGATGTTAGTGTAATAGAGCGACGAAGCGCATGCACATTGGGGAGAAAGCTAATCAACAAACCGCAGGCGTGTGCGTGCCAGACACAGCTGAAAGTTTTGGAGCCCCCAAAACAAACAAACCCTATGAGCTACAGCCTGCACTAGCATTTTAAAGCCTATTGTATAAACTTGGACATAGAAAATTAAGGGAGAATGTATACTGCAACTATCTACACAATACACACAAACAAGGATAAGCTAAAGGGTTATATTACAAATTTAAGTATTGGAAGTACACGCACTAATTATAATTGAGGGTCCAGGAAACTCTTGCTGTAGGTAAACAAGTGGATGCAATATAAGTAAAAACTGAATAGGAAGTCACATCATGCCTATAATACACTTTATCTTTCAGATTTATAAGCTAAGTAGAGACGCACACATGAAATTAAATAAGATGTGATAGCACGACTGCACACTGAAGTAAATGAATACATGGTTGAATATATGAAAGAGGTATTAGTGACCATCAAGCCACTGTACACTTATCAATGAAGACTTAGTGTTAAGTTAGAATTAAGTTTTCTTCTTCCAGGGAAAGATGCAATGACATATCCTAAAGTGAAGAAAGTAGAATGCTTGTTGAGTGTTAGGTACCATATAAACATAGGAAAGGGCTGCACTGCAAGTAAATATAGTTGTAAGTACGAAGTGCATAGAATCTCTTGTAGCAACTATTGTTTACTTCATTAATTCTTTGAGCTTGATAAATATGCTCCGACAAGAAGTCACTGTAAATTGAAATGAAATGTATGTTAATTTATGCCATAGAGGAAAAATGAATCTATTATTACATGAATGTTATGTAAAGAATGTAAAACCAAGAGAGAGCAAAAGGGGTACCCATATAACTGGAATTGAACAATGTAACGACATTATAATTTAACAAAATGTACTAAACAAAATGACAATCAGAATGTAATGTATATAAGCAATGACAATGACATGTTGGAAAATGAATAGGATAAGTTTATTCTAGTAGTTGCATTTTTTTGTCATATGTATATTATGTGGAAAGGATTCTACAGAAATTTTGTGTAATGCAACAGTACAAATGGGGCTGCAAAACAAAGCACAAAAACTTACAAACCTGCCTGCAAAGTATTAAGTGTGCGTGTGAGATATGTGGGTGTGCGCGTGATGAACTAAAAATGACAATACTTCGTGCAACAGGAATTTTCTGTGCTCAACAACGTCGTAAAAGCATGAATTTTCTGTTCTCGACAATGTCGTAAAAACACGAATTTTCTGAGCTCGACAACATCGTAAAATCATGAATTTTCTGTGCTCGACAACGTCATAGAAGCGGCAAGAAACTTACCTTGTCGGCGGATGTGAGATGTATGGCTGGTGTCCCCACTGAATAAGTGCAAGCAACGAATGGAAATACATTCCTCGGCCCACTGATCTGGAAACTAGTTGTCATCGCATTGAAGGTTTCACAAAGATTCACTGAAAATGAGCTTCGCGAATTTGTGCAGTGAAGACTATGTGAATGCAGACACGGGCACACTAACTTTGTATTAAACACGTGAAAGTGAGCAGGGATGGTAATGGATGTCTAACTGCACACGCATGCTTTGCAAGCTAAACAATGGGCAGATGCTGACTGACAACAATGGGACTATGTGCTTACAGCAAGCACTTCATTGTGAAGGAAAACTTATGTATGTATGTGTTAGGGGAGCTGACACGCCGATATAAATTGGTAACCATATAGGATAACTCAAATGGCCGAAAAATAAAGGCTATGCCCACAATGGCCACAGTTATCAACCCATAAGAAAAGAAATAAGCTCAGACATAGTGCACCTCCATATCACGTCAGTGCGCAATGGGGGGTAATTGGGCAATTGTATTTTATCGTTTTTTTTTTTTTTCTCCCTTGTTTGTTTCTTTTTATATATAAATAATTTTGTACCATAGATGACATTGGCACAGAAACAAAACAAGTAGAGATATGCTCTCCAGTTTTTTAATTTCTTTATATTCATCTGTTCATCTCTATATGTGATAGCAGGTGGATGTTCCACCGAGTTAATATTGATAAAAAATCTGTTCGTCTCTGTAAGTGATAGTGGGCGGACATATTACGAGTTCTGCCGAGTTAATATTGTTAAACAATCTGTTTGTCTCTATAAGTGGTAGCGGGCAGATGTATGAAGAGTTCCGCTGCATTAATATTATTCAAAAATGTTTATTCTAACTGAACATTAAAGAAGTATTATAAAAGTTATTTGTGAGACCAAGTTTACTTAAAAAATCATCTGTTCATCATTCCACAACGCACCGAGAATCCTGCGTCAAGAGGATCAAATCAAACAAGAGGAATTCGCGTGAGCAGAGGAGGACCGATTGTCATAACCAGCTCTATGCACAATGGCAATAACGAGAAGTACCTAAATTTAAATGGTGAATGTTGATCTTAAATGTATTGAATATTGAAGGTCTGTCTTTCAATTATTCTTTTAAAATTTATCTTTTAATTATTTAAGCAGCAATATTTAAGCAGCAATTTTTAATCAGTTTCCAATATACACTCCTGGAAATGGAAAAAAGAACACATTGACACCGGTGTGTCAGACCCACCATACTTGCTCCGGACACTGCGAGAGGGCTGTACAAGCAATGATCACACGCACGGCACAGCGGACACACCAGGAACCGCGGTGTTGGCCGTCGAATGGCGCTAGCTGCGCAGCATTTGTGCACCGCCGCCGTCAGTGTCAGCCAGTTTGCCGTGGCATACGGAGCTCCATCGCAGTCTTTAACACTGGTAGCATGCCGCGACAGCGTGGACGTGAACCGTATGTGCAGTTGACGGACTTTGAGCGAGGGTGTATAGTGGGCATGCGGGAGGCTGGGTGGACGTACCGCCGAATTGCTCAACACGTGGGGCGTGAGGTCTCCACAGTACATCGATGTTGTCGCCAGTGGTCGGCGGAAGGTGCACGTGCCCGTCGACCTGGGACCGGACCGCAGCGACTCACGGATGCACGCCAAGACCGTAGGATCCTACGCAGCGCCGTAGGGGACCGCACCGCCACTTCCCAGCAAATTAGGGACACTGTTGCTCCTGGGGTATCGGCGAGGAGCATTCGCAACCGTCTCCATGAAGCTGGGCTACAGTCCCGCACACCGTTAGGCCGTCTTCCGTTCACGCCCCAACATCGTGCAGCCCGCCTCCAGTGGTGTCGCGACAGGCGTGAATGGAGGGACGAATGGAGACGTGTCGTCTTCAGCGATGAGAGTCGCTTCTGCCTTGGTGCCAATGATGGTCGTATGCGTGCTTGGCGCCGTGCAGGTGAGCGCCACAATCAGGACTGCATACGACCGAGGCACACAGGGCCAAAACCCGGCATCATGGTGTGGGGAGCGATCTCCTACACTGGCCGTACACCACTGGTGATCGTCGAGGGGACACTGAATAGTGCACGGTACATCCAAACCGTCATCGAACCCATCGTTCTATCATTCCTAGACCGGCAAGGGAACTTGCTGTTCCAACAGGACAATGCACGTCCGCATGTATCCCGTGCCACCCAACGTGCTCTAGAAGGTGTAAGTTAACTACCCTGGCCAGCAAGATCTCCGGATCTGTCCCCCATTGAGCATGTTTGGGACTGGATGAAGCGTCGTCTCACGCGGTCTGCACGTCCAGCACGAACGCTGGTCCAACTGAGGCGCCAGGTGGAAATGGCATGGCAAGCCGTTCCACAGGACTACATCCAGCATCTCTACGATCGTCTCCATGGGAGAATAGCAGCCTGCATTGCTGCGAAAGGTGGATATACACTGTACTAGTGCCGACATTGTGCATGCTCTGTTGCCTGTGTCTATGTGCCTGTGGTTCTGTCAGTGTGATCATGTGATGTATCTGACACCAGGAATGTGTCAATAAAGTTTCCCCTTCCTGGGACAATGAATTCACGATGTTCTTATTTCAATTTCCAGGAGTGTATATTACATCTTATATACCCCCTCTCCCCAGTCCCTATTCATTCCCTATACTGTACCAGGGCAATGGCCTCCACTGTAGTGATGACTATACCTCTGCACCTAATACAAATAAAAATCTGATTCATTCAGGGATGAGTTACTAGCAGTCTGCTGCTTGATTCCAATTACCACCAATGCACTTAGTCATGTCAGGATGAAGGAAGAGGTGCTTCATCCTGATCTCTACACAGCAGTTTCCACTATCACTATTGGATACACCTCCCAGCGCCAACAGTATTGTTGAGTGTGTGTTAAAAAATGGGTACAATAACATCAAAGCTGGTCCACATTAATCAGTAAATTGAATCAAGCCCTCTTATTATCACTTACTACAATAAGTAATATGAGGGGGAGAGGGCATAAAATTATGAGCATTAAGTATTCTAATACTAGCTTGACCACAGCCATGACAGAACAGTAACTGCAATACAGCAGTAGTGAATATCATGTGATTTTACCAACAAATTACAAGACATATTAGTTACAGTATTACTATGTCGACATTCTGGACTGATCTGAATGTACAAATCACACTATCCTGTCTCTTGACATAGATTATTTTACAACTTCCCTATACTGTTTTCTACCATAAACATCTTTATGCTCCTGCAAAATAGATTGTATTCTACCATAAAAATCTATATGCCACTGCAAAAAAATGTCAAAAAGCTATCTTTTCTATCCACACTATTTCAGATTATTAGTTTTTAAAACTTGTATTAATCGCTAGCATTTGAAATACAATGTTTTAACCAGCCATCTGATCACACTATCTGTCCATTCTGAAAGACTGTGTTCCTTATAAAGTAAATTGTACTATGTATTTCCATCAGGATGCAGTTCATTGACCCCTTCCCTATTTCTCTCTCTCTCTCTCTCTCTCTCTCTCTCTCTCTCTCTCAGACACACACACACACACACACACACACACAGACAGACAGAGAGAGAGAGAGAGAGAGAGAGAGAGAGAGAGAGGGGGGGGGCATTCTGGGCAGTGGTTCTTTTTTTATATATTCTGCAGAGGTAACTGTGTGGGGCGGGTTGACTGAACAATTGTCATTTCAATGATTCAAGAGCATGGACGTGTGGGCACGACCATTTTTATGCACACATTGCACTGCCAGTGGAGCAGTTGCTGCAGAGAATTTTTGGAAATGCTAGAATTATCAGCTGTTATTCCCCTACAGCCTGGCCATACAGATCATCTGATCTCGATGTGTATGACTTCGGGCTGGGGGGTTCCTGAAAGATGTCGTGTTCAGTTCTCCGATTACAAACATAGCTCAACTGAAGGCACACATTATGCAACACATTCTTAACATGATCCTTGAAACACTCCTATCTGTTGTGGAACATGCTGTTTCGTGATCTCAACATGTGGCAGAAAATGGTGGACAGCGTATTGAACATATCTGTCCTGAAAATTAAAAATCGATTTGACTGTTGCTTTTTATGCAGTTTTTTGCTCGGGATAACCTTGCCATGGTGGGTGGGTTTACCTCACTAACAGTACCACAACTGCTGAATGCCCAAATTGTGTGGTCATCGCACAGTACGGTTGGTTTAATGTGCAACTCACACCAAAGCTGTCATATTGCAATTCATCTGTCATTTGTAGCCGAACCCATTTACATTATGACATTTACAGTGCCTTTCAATGAGAAAGAAGACAGGACACCGTCACTGGCCTTAACACATCAGAAATGTAACATATGTTGTCCGAAATTCCAGCTATTCAAACTTCGTGTACTCAATGGAATCCCTAGCATCAATTCCCATCAATTCAGGTGCAAGACCCTAATGACAATGATGAACACATTCTGGCAAGTTCAATTCTCCTCGAAGACTACATATATTAAAAACAAATTTTCCAGTAATTAATATATTATATATATATATATAGGAAGGAAACATTCCACGTGGGAAAAATTATATATAAAAACAAAGATGAGGTGACTTACCGAACAAAAGCGCTGGCAGGTCGATAGACACACAAACCAACACAAACATACACACAAAATTCAAGCTTTCGCAACAAACTGTTGCCTCATCAGGAAAGAGGGAAGGAGAGGGGAAGACGAAAGGAAGTGGGTTTTAAGGGAGAGGGTAAGGAGTCATTCCAATCCCGGGAGCGGAAAGACTTACCTTAGGGGGAAAAAAGGACAGGTATACACTCGCACACACGCACATATCCATCCACACATACAGACACAAGCAGACATATTTAAAGACAAAGAGTTTGGGCAGAGATGACATCTCTGCCCAAACTCTTTGTCTTTAAATACGTCTGCTTGTGTCTGTATGTGTGTGTATGTATGTGTTTGTTTGTGTTTCTATCGACCTGGCAGCGCTTTCGTACGGTAATTCACATCATCTTTGTTTTTAAATATATTTTTTCCGCGTGGAATGTTTCCACAGAAATGGGACTAATCTGAATAGATGACAAGATGCTACACTCGCATCCAATGTTGTCATTAATCCCACACTGATAGTCCGTGGCAGTCAAGACACTGTCGCACTGAGTGTGTGTGGATACTTGTCTTGCTGCAAACGCACCCATTTCCTGTCTCAAGCTATACGATTTTCTAGTAAAATACTGCACGCCCGAGTGAACTATGTATGTGTCCTCTCAAGTGCTAGTCATGTGGGACTGCTGAGATCCTGTGTGACATTGAGTATCTCCCTCCTGAAACCATTGATTCCATAATCACAACAGATATGGGATCTCAACCAAAGCATATGGCAGTATTATGGAATGGTAAACTGCAGTCTCTATATGCCACAATCCTGCTGTTATTAACTTCTGGCACATGCTGGCAGATGATCCTCCTCCTCATGTGAGGCAAACAGGATCTCCCCACAAACAAACAACACTCAAATGCTACTTCTGGATGAGAAAACCAATGTATAATGTTTTCTTATATACCCTACTTGTACCTCCTTTGCCTGATCATGTTGAAAAGCTAATCATTAGAATGTCCAAATGTCCATCATTTGAATATGCATGTCTGTAGCACACCACCTTTATGGTGTTGCAATTGTAATGACCACAAGTGCATTACTGGTAACTGAGGGTGGTTCAAAAATTAATGAAGTCAAATATTTAATTTAGTGACAAAGGTGGCATGTCACATAGGAGAAATTAACTGATTTTAACAACTAAGATACTGATGTCATACATATAAAAACAAATTCTTATCAGTCTACAATTCTTAAAATTAATACGCAACACAGGGAGCGAATTCACAGGAAACATACCTCTATCTTTGAACGACTACGGAGAGATGAATTTGATGCTGCACTGTGAAGTGACACTCTACTTCCACCAAATGCGCCATCTGCTGAAGCCTGGAATCAATGATCATATTTACCAATACCAAAACCATAAATTATGAAAGGCAGTAATGTAGGAAATTACAACAGTTAGGCTTTAGGCTTGATGATTCTTGCACAGAATAGCTAGCACATATATCTGCTAAGTACTGCAGGGTTTCATTTTAAATCTGTTTAGACAGATCATTGATGCAATACACTAACAAATTATTACAAATTTGAACAAATCAGTAAAAAGATCCATAAAAAATTTCAGCACGAAACACACAAAACTTTGCACTTGGTGAGACTTACTAAAGCCTCTCCAACTAATATGGCAGTGGTGTATAGCAAGTCCTGTGCTTTACAAAGAACTTGGCAGTATGAGACAACTTATCAGTATGTTGTTGCACCTCCTCTGGCATATATGCAAGCACTGATTCAAATGGGAAGGGTGTTGTTGTTGTTGTTGTTGTTGTTGTTGTTGTCTTCAGTCCTAAAACTGGTTTGATGCAGCTCTCCATGCTACTCTATCCTGTGCAAGCTTCTTCATCTCCCAGTACCTACTGCAACCTACATCCTTCTGAATCTGCTTAGTGTATTCACCTCTTGGTCTCCCTCTATGATTTTTACCCTCCATGCTAGCCTCCAATACTAAATTGGTGATCTCTCGATGCCTCAGAACATGTCCTACCAACCGATCCCTTCTCCTAGTCAAGTTGTGCCACAAACTCCTCTTCTCCCCAATTCTGTTCAATACCTCCTCATTAGTTATGTGATCTACCCACCTAATCTTCAGCATTCTTCTGTAGCACCACATTTCGAAAGCTTCTATTCTCTTCTTATCCAAACTATTTATCGTCTATGTTTCACTTCCATACATGGCTACACTCCATACAAATACTTTCAGAAACGACTTCCTGACACTTGAATCTATACTCGATGTTAACAAATTTCTCTTCTTCAGAAATGCTTTCCTTGCCACTGCCAGTCTGCATTTTATATCTTCTCTACTCCAACCATCATCAGTTATTTTGCTCCCCAAATAGCAAAACTCCTTTACTACTTCAAGTGTTTCATTTCCTAATCTAATTCCCTCAGCATCACCCGACTTAATTCGACTGCATTCCATTGTCCTTGTTTTGCTTTTGTTGATGTTCATCTTATATCCTTCTTTCAAGACACTGTCCATTCCGTTCAACTGCTCTTCCAAGTCCTTTGCTGTCTCTGACAGAATTACAGTGTCATCGGCGAAACTTAAAGTTTTTATTTCTTCACCACGGATTTTGATACCTACTTCGAATTTTTCTTTTGTTTCCTTTACTGCTTGCTCAATATACAGATTGAGTAACATCGGGAAGAGGCTACAACCCTGTCTCACTCCCTTCCCGACCATTGCTTCCCTTTCATGTCCCTCGACTCTTATAACTGCCATCTGGTTTCCGTACAAATTGTAAATAGCCTTACGCTCTCTGTATTTTACCCCTGCCACCTTTAGATTTTGAAAGAGAATATTCTAGTGAATATTGTCAAAAGCTTTCTCTAAGTCTACAAATGCTAGAAACGTAGGTTTGCCTTTCCTTAATCTTTCTTCTAAGATAAGTCGTAGGGTCAGTGTTCCAACATTTCTTCGGAATCCAAACTGATCTTCTCCGAGGTCAGCTTCTTCCTGTTTTTCCATTCGTCTGTAAAGAATTTGCATTAGTACTTTGCAGCTGTGACTTATTAAACTGACAGTTCGGTAATTTTCACATCTGGCAACAACTACTTTCTTTGGGATTGGAATTGTTATATTCTTCTTGAAGTCTGAGGGTATTTCGCCTGTCTCGTACATATTGCTCACCAGATGGTAGAGTTTTGTCAGGACTGGCTCTCCCAAGGCTGTCATTAGTTCTAATGGAACGTTGTCTACTCCCGGGGCCTTGTTTCTCCTTTCATCAATTAAATTCAATATATCTTCTGTTACCCAAGGATTTCTAGTAGCCCTCGTCCTTTTACCTAATTGATCCTCTGCTGCCTTCACTATTTCATCTCTCAAACCCACCCTTTCTTCCTCCACTGTATTTCCTTCCTCCGTTCTTGCCAATCGTTCCCTAATGCCCTCTCTGAAACTCTCTACAACCTCTGGTTCTTTCAGTTTATCCAAGTCCCATCTCCTTAAATTCCCACCTTTTTGCAGTTTCTTCAGTTTTAATCTACAGTTCATAGCCAATATATTGTGGTCAGAGTCCACATCTGCCCCTGGAAATGTCTTACAATATAAAACCTGGTTCCTAAATCTCTATCTTACCATTAAATAATCTATCTGAAACCTTCCAGTATCTCCAGGCTTCTTCCATGTATACAACCTTCTTTTGTGATTCTTGAACCAAGTGATAGCTATGATTAAGTTATGCTCTGTGCAAAATTCTACCAGGTGGCTTCCCCTTTCATTTCTTAGCCCCAATCCATATTCACCTACTACGTTTCCTTCTCTCCCTTTTCCTACTGTTGAGTTCCAGTCACCCATGACTATTAAATTTTCGTCTCGCTTCACTACCTGAATAATTTCTTTTATCTCATCATACATTTCATCACTTTTTTCGTCATCTGCAGAGCTAGTTGGCATATAAACTTGTACTACTGTAGCAGGCATGGGCTTCGTGTCTATCTTGGCCACAATAATGCGTTCACTATGCTGTTTGTAGTGGCTTACCTGCACTCCTATTTTTGTTATTCATTATTAAACCTACTCCTGCATTACCCCTATTTGATTTTGTATTTATAGCCCTGTATTCACCTGACCAAAAGTCTTGTTCCTCCTGCCACCGAACTTCACTAATTCCCACTATATCTAACTTTAACCTATCCATTTCCCTTTTTAAATTTTCTGACCTACCTGCCTGAATAAGGGATCTGACATTCCACGCTCCGATCCGTAGAACGCCAGTTTTCTTTCTCCTGATAACGACGTACTCTTGAGTAGTCCCCGCCCAGAGATCCAAATGGGGGACTATTTTACCTCCAGAATATTTTACCCAAGAGGAGGCCATCATCATTTAATCATACAGTAAAGCTGCATGCCCTCGGGAAAAATTACGGCCGTAGTTTCCCCTTGATTTCACACGTTCGCAGTACCAACACAGCAAGGCCGCTTTCGTTAGTGTTACAAGGCCAGATCAGTCAATCATCCAGGCTGTTGCTCCTGCAACTACTGAAAAGGCTGCTGCCCCTCTTCAGGAACCATACGTTTGTCTGGCCTCTCAACAGATACCCTCAGTTGTCGTTGCAGCTACGGTACGGCTATCTGTATCATTGAGGCACGCAAGCCTCCCCACCAACGGCAAGGTCCACGGGCGGGATTGAGTTGACATACGAGTTGGTCCTTCACATGCTCTGTGAGAAACAGATCTGGGAATCTCACAGGTCATAAGACTACCTTAACATCACACAGAAGGTTCATAGAGACATGTGCCATGTGTGAACCAGCATTGTCCTCTTGAAAATTGTCACCACAATATAGTTGCATGCGAGGTAACACACGAGGCTGCAGGATGTCTGTGACATACCATTGTGCCACCAGATTTCCCTCAATCACAACCAGCCATGACCTAAGTCATACATGACAGCTCCCCACACCATGACACCAGGAGTAACACTGCTGTGTCTCTCCAAAACACTGAAAGAATGGGACCTCTCCCCCAGTCATCCCATACTGGCCGACAATGATCATCTGAGGTAGTGTAGAACCGTGATTCATAGCTGAACACAATGCAGTGCCATTCATCAGCAGTCCATCCGTCCCAGCTACGCCACTCCAAACACAGTCATTTGTGGTGTTGTGTTAACGCAGCCTAGTCAGGCTTCTGCTAGACTCCTACCAACGATGTGGAATGACACAGGGCATCCTTAACTTGTCTAGCAGTCACATGTGTGAAGGCATTATGATTTTCATGGTTCATAATATTTCGGACCTCCCTTGTGGTGGTTCAGGCATGGTTGACCATAACCTTGACAATGAATCCGGCTACCCTCACTTCCACATGCAATATAACATTGAGCCATAAAATTGGATATTGCATGAGTCAATGTATCAGACAAACGGAGACATACGATGGGGTCCCTGATAATATTTTGTCATAGGAGAATGCAGCAACTCTGTCTCCTTCACAGTGATCACCCAACATCTGATACTGTTCATGCCCCTTATATAAACCTCCCTCCCCCCTCCCCCTTCCCCCCCCTCCCAACCCCCCCCCCCCCCACCCCACTCCGGACCTGGTAACAACACTAAACACAAAAAACACTCTAGTGCACTTTGGTGGCGTTTCTACCAGCCACAGACAACTGCAGCTCTTATCATCTACATACCAACTGATGGTGTGTGTGTGTGTGTGTGTGTGTGTGTGTGTGTGTGTGTGTGTGGAGAGGGGGGGGGCAGTGGCCCTTGTGTGCATGCATACAAAGTGCTTCACATTTTTGTCAGGCAGTGTAATTGTATCATGTCATTATATCAGCAACCACAGCCTAAAGACTAATGTTGTCTCAAGACTAAAAATGGCAGGTAAATGTCATCACTTACACAATGAGAAATAAAATTTAGTATTTTCACACAAGACTTATTCAGCTGGTTGTATGGCAACTGCTGTATACATGTTTGTGGCACTGTGGTGACTGCAAATGGGCTATCTGTTTTTAAGCAACATGTGAGATAAACACAAAGTGTAAATATTTGACGTGCCACTGGATACAGCAAGTAGTCTCATTCCTATGTAGTAAGGATAATTTTAGCAGCAACTGCTGAATCAGAGACGTTTTACAGCTGGGTGTGCTAATAAGCTTTCAGACAGCTCACATTTCAGCAGAGCAATGTAAGTGTTACAAAAGTTTTTTTGTCATAAGAGTGGCTGGTATCACTGTTTTTCTTTCCAGTGTGCTACGTTACATGTTGGAAGTATCTGAAATGTGACTGATCAGCAATTTTTTCTTCATAACCCTAATCACTGTTGATACGTTGTGAACTTGAGTATAAACAACATGGAAGGAAATTTGCCGTGAATATATCCTGATTATTTATCATTTCATACCATAATATTTGAACTACCAATTGAAGCACATGGCAGTCTTATACCATAACGAATTCTCAAGGTTAGAGATATGTCCAGTACTGTAATCTCAAACATTTACATATTTTCATTAACATACGTTGTAGTTGGAAATTCTTATCAGACTCATGGATAGTTCCATGTGCTACACATTTAAGTCATTATTCTATTTCATTAATTGTTTTTATGGATTTTAAATAAATTTATTGTTGAGATTTCTTGTAGGTTCTTAGTAATAAGTAGCAACTAAAGTAGCGTGATCACCAAAAGACACAAAGAAAAATTATGCAGTTTGTCTGATGGGTATTAGAAAGGTGGCGTGTGTTAAAGCTAATGAGCAGCTAGCACATTTACACAGAACAAAACCAGCAGAGATAATTAACCCTGTGATGCTTTCAAAAGATAATGAATGAGATAATGCAGCACCAATAACAACAATCAGCTACATTTCACATACAGAATCTGTTTGCAACATCAAAATAGATTTATACCTAAATTCCTAAAGCTAGATAAAAGAAAAAATACATAATGCATTGTTTTTGAAAATTAAGTACTTTAGGCATAGTAATATGAGAAACAGGTATAACACTGTATCATCTCAATAACACACACTACCATTCGTAATGAGAGCAACATATGCTTCTGATACAGAATGACTAAACGCACATCTGACATAAACTAACATTTTTTCACGTGTGCTATGTATTTTATGTCATTCTAAGAGTGAATTGCCCACAAAAATAGTACACTGAGATTACAATATGAAGAAATTACCAAATGTTGACCAATAGTGTTTAAAATGTTCCATGTGGAATACAACCACCTGTGGAGGACATGCATGTTTTCTACTGTTAACCTACACTGGAAGTAAAAAATGCAGGCATCTTCTGGGGCAATGCTGTTCCTTCTGCTCCTCTCCTTCTTTGGAATGCTCAAGAGGGAGATGGAAAGGGGAAGTGACTCCGTGCTGTGGTTCACCTATCAAGGGCATTCTATACACATTCAATGAAAAGTTTTCAGTCAGAGGAGCAAGCAAGCCCAATGAAATATTTTCTATCACCCCCCTCTCCATCAAAACACACACACACACACACACACACACACACACACACACAGGTGCGCCAGTCACCCATCAGAAAGGGGAATTCTCTGATATACATTGTGAAGGTGTTAGTATTATGCCATGCCCAACATGAATTTGTAGTAAGGTATGCATCCAGTGAGGCTAATGCATCCTTACATCATTTCCAGCACCGCCAAACTGTTCTCGCTTCCTTATGTTGTAAGATGGAACTTTAAACTGAAAATCAAGCCATAAATGAAGAGGAAGTCCTCCCAAAATCCTTTAATCCAATTTTTGTAGTCCTGACACCCTTGTAGCCTACACATTTTGCAGTCGACATCACACACAATATTGGTCATTTTGCAAAGAGCCTCCTGTAGAAACTATGTAGCCATCAAATAACTAACCTCGGCACTACAAAAAGTTATAACACAAGCGTCCATGCACACAAATAATGCTCACTTTGCAGGTATGACTACGAAATATTCCTCTCATCTAATCACAACTTTATAGTGCCCTGCTTCAAGTCCTATATGTACATTTTCAATCATCCTGCACTGGCTCCACTAGCCACCAAATTCTCAACATACGGGCACATTGCTATCCCAACTCATGATTAGCCCGCTACAAGTCTCCAGTTGTTCTCCATTTGGTCTGCACCATTTAACCTTATCCAACCTCTCATATGTTTCTGCATTAATTCCTTAGAGCTAGATCTTGTGCAAATTAGCAAATGCATTGATATGTGGCCCACCTTTCCACAGTTTAGTGCTATCGTCATTCCTGTCCAACATATTAACACATGACAAAAGCACTTGGGATGAGGAAATTAGCATATCGCCACCACCCCTTTCCCTTTCTCGTACAGCAAGTGGCAGAAGTTTTCACTGGCAAACACTTCTGAACACGTTTAACCAATAACCTACTACAATTTTACAAATTTATGGTATCCTTAAATCAATAGCACAAACATTTTTTCACTGCCATCAATTTCCTATACATCAATTTACTAATGAGTATATCTGAATAAGCCTACCCCCCCTGGTCACCTCTTGTGGGACCTGTCTTACTTGATCTTGTATGATATCAAGATATTTCATACATTTTGCATCTTTTTGCTGATACATTAGTTTATGCAAGCATCCACACTTTCAGCAACAGATAAATGACTATTGAAATCATACTATCACATCTGTAAATAATTTGCAGCTCCCCTTCATTGAAATAAAAAAAACTGTCTTTTTCCCCACTGTACAAAATAATGCCTATGTTAGCAATGGCAAAATAATATGCAACACTAATTCATGCACTTACCTGCACAGGTGAAGCAACACTTATGACGTGGGGATGAGCAGATACAGGAGAATCTTCATCTGCGGACAGTGTGACTTCTTCTTCAGAAGAAGCATAGCTTGGTGTCATTTCTCCAGTACCATGGAAAGATGCTGATCTTAAAACAGGGTTCTGTCGGCTAGAAGAATATAAACATAACTTTGATATCACAATGTTTTACAGTTCATGACTATAACTATCAATCAAATAAATTCTGATTATTACTGCCATCTACTACTTCATGAAACCATTTACCCTGTTATTACGAGACAAAAAATATTAACAACATATGTTTTAAATGCACTTTTCACCCCTTTAATTTTATTATTTGACAGGTCATTGTTCAGTATGTGTGGAGGGGTCACTGTAATAACTAATATCTCCAAAAAACTCCCATACTGAATGAGTCAGCTGGGTACACCTAGACTTTTACTCTATGGCTGCAGACCTGCAGCATGTCACTAATGGTGTACTTGAAATGTACTAGAGTTTTTCCCATCTGTCCATACTTATTAAAACATCTGTCCACAGTTAAAGTAATTACTTATTCATTGCCATTGCTTGGAAACTTTGTATAATTCATCATGAATTTTTACAAAATCACTCAACGTTGATACACTTACACTGTCTGATAGTCTATTCATTAGCTATCCTATTGTGCTTTAATTGAACACAGATTGATTTATTTGCAAATATTGCCAGGAAATGAAACATTATTCAGAGCCTAATAACAAATTTAGTATCAGAGTGCAGGAACTCTCATTACATGAAATCCACATGTCATCTTGGATTGCAGCCTTGGTCAAATTAATTTCCTGGCAGTAGTACAACAACACAAAAGGAAGGATGTACCTAAACTCACAGATATAACAAATACACACACTACAGAGTAAATAAAAAGTAATAAAATACCTAGGTGAAGTCTCAGTATCAGGGATACAGGATTGTGTCATGCTGGTGCTTAAAGGTAATGCTTTTTTAGCTGCTTCTTTCTTCTTTCCTTCTGCAGCAGCTTTCATTGGATCATAGCTTTTACGTCGTTTCCAGTTTTGAAACTCCACTTCCCTTGATGACAATGTTGAATTACTTCGCCCACCAGCACTCTTCTTTAATTCCTTTTTTGGTAAGCCCTGTCTCGAACTGGGCTGGAAATAAAATGTAACAATTTATCATCATCATCATCATTATTATTATTTAGTTTTGCTTTGTATCTTAATCCATAGGAGCACTCCATTAAATGTACAATAATTAAAAATGGTAATAATGAGTTTGTATAAAATGCTTATTTCCAATTATTAATACCAGAGGGGGGGGGGGGGGGGGGGGGGAGAGAGACCAGAAAAACACACCTGACAGAGCACTGGCATTCGAACATGTAGTATAGAGTTCTCCCACTAGATGGGGTTAGTACAGATGTTCACAAAATAACTGTACAGATGGCATCAGTGTATAGATCAATGGGTGAGTGTAGTGTTGTGTTTCTCTGACTATTGGCGTGTTCCGCTTGCAAAGTTTAAAAGAAAAAAAGAACGAAGAATGCGTGTGAAACTTTGTTTCCTGTTAACAAAAAATCAGCAACAGAGACTCACCATATGCTTCAAGAGGCTTTCCAGAAGAATGCTGTGAGCTGCACACAAGTTTCCTACTGGTTTGGGTGCTTTAAACATGGTGAGTTGAGTGTTGAAGACCAATCTCATTCTGAACGCCCTGCAACCTCACGAAACAAGGAAAATATTGACAAAATCTGTCAAAAAATCAAGGATCACTGTTTCACGACTGAAAAAATTTCAACAGAGACAGGAGTGAGTTGGAGCAGATTTTGCGTAAGGAGACGTGCTGCTGCTAAATTTTTTCCACAGCTCCTCACACAGGAGCAAAAACCATGCAAATGAGTGTGCGCCAGGACTTGAATGCAGGGACAGAAAGTGATCCATACTTTTTGAGCAAAGTCATTACAGGTGATGAGAGTTGGTGTTATGAGTATGACCCCGAAACCAAGCAAGCATCTAGCCAGTGGAGGACTCACAACTCTCCCAGACCAAAAAAGCAAGAAAAATGAGGTCAAAAGTGAAGACAACGATTAACTGACTGTTTTAATGTTCATGGAATTGTGCATCAGGAAATTGTACCCCCTGGAAAGTATATTAACTAGCAGTTTTATTTGGAAGTTTTAAGATGTCTGCGAGAGGATGTGCAGAGGACACACCTGAAACTTTAGGGATCAAATGACTTGTTTATTCATTATAGCAATGGTCTCACACACACGGCCTTACAAGTGACCCACTATCTGGCCTCTCTGAGATGGTCTGTCATTCACCACCCACTGTATTCACCAGATCTAGTCCCACGCGACTTTTTCCTATTCCCACTGAATGAAAAAAAAACATTAAAAGGGAAGCGTTATGATGATGAGGATGCAGTAAAAACAGCTTCGCAAAAGGTACTGGACAATATCAAAGTTGAAAAGCTCCGGGCATGCTTCAAACAGTGGGGAAAAAAAGAATTAATAAATGCATTACATCTGATGGAGAGTATTTAAAGGTGGCTGAAGGAATTTTGTAACAAGGTTCATGAATAAACTGTTTATAACAAAAAGCTTTTCTTTCTCTCTCTCTTTTTTTTTTTTTTTTTTTTTTTTTTTTTTTTTTTTTTTTTTTTGCACCCCTCATAACTGAAATATAACAGCTAAAAAGATGATCATGGTGTACTGTTAGGATCATATCAACATTTGTCTGCAGTGATTTGTGAAAAATGTGCAGCTCCAAAATCTAAGAACATTTCTATGCTTTCATTACATGAGCAAATTGCCTAATTTACATTTACTTTAGTTTATTGCAATAACAAAAAATATGTAAAAATAAAAAACAGGAAATAGTTAAAAACCACAAAGAAGCAGATAGGTTGGCCAAAACTTTTCTCTGTAGGCACAGCTCCCAGTAATTTCAATAGATCACAGCTTTTCTATCTTTCTAAGTAAAAAGTACCTAATCTGGGAAGGGAAGAAGATTGGGGGTTGGCAGGTCACTTAAAACCCAAGCCAAGAGGGTCACACCTATTAAGAGGAGAATTGCTACGAAAACAGGATGGCCTCATCTGATGTCAATCTCTTCATGGTCCAAACATCCTTCCCCTCCTCATTCGTCAGTACCACCACCTAGGTCAAGCTGTTCCAACACTGGCTCTTAGGGCACGGGAGCCTGCAGGAGTCCCCATCTCACCCACCTGGCAAGCACAGGTGACCCTATGGCACTATGTTACAGCCTTGTTCTGACGGGTCTGTGTGCACTAGGGTACCTGAGGGCAGGAAATTTAACTATAACAGCCGGACCTAGCACTTTTATTCCTCAATGGATTACTCTATCATGGCTATGACTTTCTCAAGTCAAACCTGGAATGATATCCTCCTCACATTAACTATCATTACTAGTCCATTGTCCCTACAGCCTCTGCAACATCAACAAATTTTACGCAGGTAGTGCCCCAAGGCTCATGAAAATTTAAACAAATTTCTAATTACGACAGATGAAGAGTTGCCGATAAAATGAAACTTTTTTTGCTACCAGATTCAATCAAAAGTCATCACGCAATTTGTATAGCAACAGAGAGAATACATGTGCCTATTTCACCATCTATCAATGTAACAATAAGTAATGCTCACACTCGTGAAACTGTCTTAAACTGTTATTGTGAACTATATGGAATCACTATTACTATGGTTTCAACAATAAAAATGACTTTTTATAAAGTCATCCTCAGTCACTGAAAGTAAAATATCTAGTACAAAGTAATGCAACTGACAGTTATCATACATATAAACAAAATAGTGAATACAACACATTTCTAAAGTTTTACCTGTTGTCAAGGGTGAAAGGAAGTTACATAATTCAGCAAGTATGGATGCTGAATTGATATAGGCCATCACATGGACATCTCGAAAGAATTGAAAATTTAGGCACATTTACAGAATAATCCAAACTCAATTGAAAAAAAAATTACTAAAAAATAGCAATTTTATTGCAAATTTCAAGAACATATTTAAAGCTCTGTAAGGGTTTTGCTAAAGATATCTTCAACAAGTTTCTGAATGAATTACAATCTCCCATTATGTACTTCATTGCTACTTAACGATATAAATCCTTAATAATCCATTCATGGTAGGAAACAGATATAAATATGTGTCAGTACTCTACTGCACAGTATGATATTTTAAACATAATTAGGCAAACTGGTCTACAAACTGACCTTGTAGTTAGTACAGTACATTTCAGTTTAGTCCCACAAATTTACAAACTCTAGGCACTATGTAGTAAACTGGTAGTTCATTGTCTTACTCTTCTATTGCATGCAACTAAATCTTTCAAATTAAGCAGATGGACAATATGAACTGTGCTGTTAGTTTCCCTCTGCCATCCGTGTCACAATGGTTTGCACTGTACAGATGTAGGTGTGGATGTAAATGTGATGTGGTAAATTCCATTTTTGATTCTCACTTGTCATGTAAAAGCATACTATGGATTTTACCATTTTCTTGTGTATTCAGAATGAGATGTTCACTCTGCAGCGGAGTGTGCACTGATATGAAACTTTTTTCTTTGTGTATTAATCATCTGCCACCATATTATAGGTTGATTATCATCACGACATTCCCTTAAGAAATGTGTAACTGAGCTGCTACATTATCACGTTGTTCTAAGCTGGTTTGTTGGTTGCTTGGTTGCAGGGAGGGAGGGATAAGGGACTAAACAGCAAAGTTTTCAATCCCTTAACCCAGCGGTTAGTTCATCTGGAGGTGGTGACATCCACCAGGAAAGTGTCTGATGATGAACATAGGTATGAACAGTTTGTTTAGTAAAATGTAAGGCTCTGTTAATCGTTATCGGTTCTGTCATTAAAAGATTAAATGTTCACAGCAAAAAATATTGTGCCTGACCAGTGGAGATGGAAAAGCATATTCTGTCCAACCATTTGTTTGAGAGCCATCAGTGTAAATGATGATAGCACCATGATATTCTTGGAGAACTGAAAGGAATAGACAGTGAAAGATCACTGGGGGGGGGGGGGGGGAGTAGGGGGGGAGGGGACGAACTTTAGGACTGTAATACATATCACTCAAAATTCATGGCCTGGATACTATCAAGTGGAGGGGAGGGGAGGGGGAGGGGGAGGGGAGGGGGAGGGGAGGGGAGGTGTGGGGGCGCGGTGCAGTGTGCAAAACACAAGGAGTACATTTTAAGGAGGTTTGGTCGATGTCCTGGCAGAGGGCTGTGAGTTGCATTTCCATTGGTAATCCCAGCCAATGGTGGGTGTCAGGAGGTTGATGCCTCTCATACACAAAAAGAGTGTGATAAGCTGGACAATGAAATTTCCAGATGGTGATGGTATAAGTGAGCAATATTTGGTGCCATTGGAGCTAAAGAGGGAAGATTCCTGCTACTGCAACAGCAATGAGACTGTCTATGGGACTAGTCCAGAAGGTGCCAGCGGCCTGTCAAATGCACGATAATGGACTGGGTCTAACGATTTCAAAACTGAAGATACCACCAAGCCATTAAGCCGGCAACTGTATTCCAGCCACGACAAGGCCAGGGCCTGGTAAACATAGAGAAAAGCAGCACAATGTACACCCGAAGAGATGTGGGTAAGAAAGTACAACAGTATTAAGCTTCAGCATGCAGCTAGTCTTTAGCTGACAAATACAGATTAGTCAAGTCAGCGTGTTATCAACAGGGAGGCCCGAAAAATTAGGATACTTCAACAATATCCAAGCACTGGGCACTCTAGCAAAGTTCTGCGTCAGGATGGACCAAGATACAATAACAGAAATGAATGGCCTATGTTTTTGCAGGAGTGAACTGGTAACCAGAGGAAAGAGTCCAAGCGGTGGCCCTTTGGTTGGCACCTTGAAGACGGCACTCAGCCTAAGCTACAGGGTAGGAGCTTTACCAGATGCAAAAATTGTTGACATGCAACGCAGAGGTTCACTGGACGGAAGAAGGTTGCTAGCCCATTGATGGCAATGGGAAAGAGTCTGACAATCAATATGGAGCCCTGTGGAACACCATTCTTTTGGCCCATGCAGAGCTTTGGGAACAAAAGGTATTGAGATTCGAGGACCCAGTACAATCTGTAGGCAACCATTCTTTCAAGCAATTAGCAGAGCACATTAGTGGAGCCAGTAAGTTGGTTAGCTGGTGGGTTTGCACTGAAATTTCCAACTAGGGGAAAAGGCTGGAAGGGCTGTTTTATTAAGGTGGTGATCTCAAGGGAAGTAACTGCCTGCCTGAAGGTAAATAGAAGGATGGGGATGATGATACTATCTTGCCACTGCAAATGGAAGACACCTTTGAGACAAATACAGTTGAGGACCCTGAGTAGTTGTAGCCTGTGATTAAGTCAGATGTTGGGATGTTGGGTCATATGATTATGAACGGAATCAGCTCCTTATCCTCAGACAAGCCAAAAGCCTGACATGGTTCCCAGCCAGTGAAATATTCATCATTATATAATCTGGCTTGGTGGGGGATGAAACACACGTGGAAGTCATCAAATTGTCATTTCTGCATTGCGAAATTACTGGGTAAGGAGAGGATGCTGATTCTGTTTCAAAGTGGGTCGCAAGGTGTTCAGTAAGAACAAATCCATCGGAAAAAGACCATCAAAAACAATGAGGCCCAGAACAGTTATTGATATTTGGCAGTCCAGATGACTATGGAGCTTGACCCAAACCTGAGAAGAAGAGGCATACATTCCTATGGAGAAGACATTATGCTCTCAGCATTCCTTTATACTGCACTTAGACAGTGTGCCTTAGCATGGAGTGAGGAGGGTAGCCTGTGAAGGATGCCGCTTGAGAGTTGCAGGTCCCTATGATGATCCTGAATAGCTCCTGCAATGTCTTTGGCCTACCATGAAACTGGCCACTGGGGAGCGTGCTTGTAGAAAGGAAATAGCATTTCCAACCACACAGGTAATTGTATTGGAGATATCTCCCACAACTCTGTCGATGCAATCTGGCAGAGAGGGGATGAAGATGAGAGCAGAGGTATATAACCAACAGTTGGCTCTTCAAAGAGCCTAATGGGTCTATCATGCAATGACAAGGTGGTGACAGGAGCACCAGGAAATGGTCACTGTTGCGAAGATCATCATGGGACAACCAATGGTGCGAAGCCATGAGATTAGGGGAAATGATCATATGGTTGATAACCGAAAATGTGCCATGAGCAGCACTGATGTGAGCATGAGTATCATAATTGAGGAGGCACAGATCGAGATCAGAAAGAAATTGGTCAATCAGAAGGTTCCTACCAGATGACGTGATACTTTCCCCACAACGGATGGTGTGGACTGAGCTCCACAAGTATAAGAAAAGATGGGGGAGTGCTGTGGATGAAGGTGGTCATCTCAAAGAAATTAAATGCTCTATCTTAAGTTAAATAAATGTTTGACAACATCTGTGCAAATCAAAGTACAGATCCCGCCAGTTGCCCTCCCAGGGTCAATATGATTCTGACAGAATGGTTGGTTGGTTGTTTGGGAAAGGAGACCAGACAGCGTGGTCATCGGTCTCATCGGATTAGGGAAGGATGGGGAAGGAAGTCGGCCGTGCCCTTTCAGAGGAACCATCCCGGCATTTGCCTGGAGTGATTTAGGGAAATCATCTGACAGAATGCACAAGAACTATGAAGTACTGGGGAATGATCTTCAGTGAAATGAGTTTCTTGGAGGACAACTGAAGAATAAAAAGAAATTACCCAGTAGCTGTAGTATTCATTACAGTTCCATTGGTCATTGTGTTGAGGGTGTCCTGGTTAGGCGTGAAGAAGCCAGGAGGATCAGTCTTGTCCCAGGACCACTGTCTGTCATTGGTGCATTAATAAACATTGCCTCAGAATCCAATACTGTGGGGAGATCCAGCACCTTTTCTTCTTCTTCTTCTTCTTCTTCTTCTTCTCCCCCTCCTCCTCCTCCTTCTCCCCCTCCTCCTCTATCAGAACTTAAGGTGTCAGAGATCCTTACGAGGGCTTATCCACCATATGAGTGGGGATTGATGAAGAGTGAGCAGGGCTGGGGACTCTCAGGACACTGCTATTCCAGTTATTGGCTGGTGTCAGGTCTCTGTTATGTAGGTCTCCAGGGAGAGATGTCTCAAGAGTGAGGCCTGTTACCGGTAGATGTTGGATGAAACAGAGTTCTCTGGCCAGGTGTGGAAAGTAGTTCCTGATGATAGTATTACAGGAACCACAAGAAAGGTCGTATGAATGATTGTCATGTCAACATGATTCAGGTGTTGCTAATCTCATAGGAATATGAGGACTTGGCTTATTTCAATGTGATTAGCAAGTGGACTACAGACGGTAGTTATTGCAGTCAACAGTTCGTTGCTCTGAGTTAACATAAGCTGCTTCCAACTACTCTTTGTAACAAACTTGAATAGAAGAGAGAATACGAACATTTATTTCCTTCACAGTAATGGCAGAACTAGTTAATAGTCAATAACAACAGAATGATTAATTGTTATGTCACAGAATTCAGAATGTCGTCAATGCCACAGTAAGAAATAAGCATGAGGCAATGCTCCAAGTGGCAGGTGTGCAAACTCCTTGACATTCAGTGGCGATCAGCTGATCACACTTGCCAAGCGCGTAAATTCACCTAGTCGTCACACCAGTCCCCCGTGGAGAAGCAGAGCTTCATCAGAGTCCACCAGGCGTGACATCATCTCAGAACCTTGAAGAAAAATCTACATGATGCCCACATCATTTTGGCATAGTGCCTGTGCCACTGGAGAAGCGGGATGCAGCTGATCGTTTTTAGACGACAGTGGAGTCAAGTGACATGGCTGGGAAGCAGTGAGTGAATCTTCTAACACAAATGCAGGCTTTATGCACTCAGTGGAAATGCTGTGCCATTGGCCGGAGATCAAAATGCCCAACATCATCTCATGACAAGCAAGGATGCGGTGGTGGCCGGTACAAGGTGTAAATGCTGGTCTGATGCCATTTCTAGGAGCATGATGTGAATACTGTTAGACAACTCCTTGTGCACAAATGTTGATTGTGAGCCGTGACATGATGCTGGCCAGGGCTGGCTTTGCAAGATGTCCTCCCTCAGCTTTGCTATGAAATCTGGCAGATGTGAATCTTCCCCCATCAAGTCACTTATATCATCAAAATTCCCCTGGCAGCCGCAATGTCTCATCATATACTGTTTCTGCCGGTGCCGCATCAAGATCTGGCTTATGCACTGTGCGTAGGCCAAGTAGAACAAATGGTAAGGCTGCAGTCCGCTTGGAGTCATAACACAGGAGCACACTTAAGAGACCTGTGTCATTGCTCCACCATTGCTGGGTGGGTGGTAGGCTGTGGTAGCACAGTGGGTTGCACCACAAAACTTGCTGAGATGTGCAAATAGCTCCGACTCAAACTGGTGCCCTCGTTCAGTAGTAAATTGTAGTAGGCAACAGTAATGCACAACCCACTGAGACATGAATACCCCTGCCAGTGTCTCTGCGGAGGACTTATCCACGGCAACTGCTTCTGACCAATGCGTAAATCTGTCTACAACTGTTAGCAAATAGCATTGCCCATAGGACGACGACGGGGTCCCACGACATCAATGGGAATATGGACAAATCTCTCAGTTGTCCCAATAGGCACACGGATGTGGTGTGAAGCTTTACTATGTTGGCAGCCTAGGCATGTGCAAGTCCACTGGCAGCAATCTTCCTGTAGTCTGGGCCATACGTAATACGTGGAGACAAGTTTAGTGGTTGCCGTGACTCATGGGTGGCAGAGCTCTTGAAGGCCACGAAAAATGTGCTTGCAGAGCTCTGCTGCCATGTATGGATGAGTCCTCACAGTTGCGGTATCACAGCATAACTGCATGTCTGTTCCTGACATGTTTACGAGTTTGAGTCGAAGGTCCACCTCAGTATCCTTGAGTAGGTCACAGAGCTCCTGATCAGATTGTTGGATACAGGACAGGCGTAGAAGGTCAACAGTTTCCATGACTGCACCAACTAGTGAGATGCAGACATCTACAATATTATTCAGCCCTGAGACATGCTAGATACCTGTCAAAAATTGTGCTAAAAATTCAAGTCTCGGTGATCACTTGTGACTGCTTTGCCAGAAGGTGTATGTGAGGGTTTTGTGGTTCGAGTATATTATAAATACCCTCGTTTCCAGTTGTGCATGGAAATATCTATTGCCGCATAAATGGCCCACAATTCTCTGTTATACGCACTCCATCACTATTGCACAAACAGTAGCTTATGTGAGAAAAAAGGCAAGAGGTTGCCACATCTTGTTTACATATTGTTGGAACGTAGCCCCGATAGCTGTATGGCTAAGCATCCACTACAAGTGCCAGGCGCATATCTGCCACCAGGTGAGCGAGAAATCCAGAGTCGGCAATGCTCTTTTTGGCAGCTTCAAACATGTCAATCATCACAGGTGTCCAATGCACAAGTGTTTTGCCTTTTACTTTGAACCAGCCAATGTGTCTGCGAGTGGCTCTGCAGTTCAGGAGGCAGTGGTAAAAATTGAGCATACTGAGAAACCTGCATAGTTACTTTCCTGTTACCAGATGCAGAATATTTAATATGGCCTCGACCTTTTCTTATAAGGGGTGTAACCCCTCTGAGGAAATCTGATGGCTCAAGGAAGTTCTTTCGAAACATTCAGGACGATAACGTGTGTTACCACCCATTCAAAGACTCAGTTGAGATGATGTTTGTGTTCCTCAGGTGTCTCTGATAAGACAAGGATGTCATCTAGGTACACAAAACAATTCGGTAAACCTAGTAGCACCAAGTCTATAAATGGCTGCCACATCTGCGCCGCATTCCTCGGGCCAAAGCTCATAAAAAAAGTTTCAAATAGGCCAAAAGATGTTATAATGCCAGTTTTAGGAATGTCTTGTTTGGCAACAGGAATCTCGGTGTATGCCTTGGCACAATCAACCACACTGAGCACGTTTTCCACTTAAAGCATGGTTGTAGTCTTTCAAATGCGACACAGGGTAATGGTCAGGGATGGTCCTTGCTTTTAAGGCACAGTAATCACTGCATGGTTTCTTTTTGAGTACAACATGTAGGGATGATGACCACGCACTGCTGGACAGACGAATGATGCCTTTGGCCAGCATGGTATCAAATTCCGTTTTTGCAATGGTGTATTTGTCTGGGGCCAGTCATCTAGGCCTACATGACACCAAGGGGTTGGTGTTGACATAACGAACAATATCATGGCATACCTGTTGCGGGTCCCCCCAGGGGACTTATAAGTGACAGAAACTGGTTGAGTAGTTTGGTGTACTCTCCTTCTGCAACCTGGATGATCTTGGTGTCGCAGCCAGCTGCATGGCACTGGAACCCGGCTGTAGCCAATCCGGTGATGGTGTCCGGTGTTTGTAATATCCGGGAGCAGGCAGTAGTTTGCTAGTAGATCTACCCAATTATAGGCTCCACCAGGTTCGTGACAATGAAATTCCATGCTAATGCATGTCGCAATCCCAGATCTAATTATACATGTTGTGCGCTGTACTTCTGGTTGGCAGAGCTTTTAGCAGCTGACAGTCTGAAGTTCGTGGTCGGGCAGCACATATGCAGTTTATCTCTCAGCAAGATACTCAATTCTGATCCCGTCGTGATCAAACATTTGTGCCTCGGCTTGAGGTCGGTCAAAAACAGGTGTCCAGAAGAACAATAAAATGCATCCAATTCTGCCTGGCACGTAAGGATGACATATTCGCACAGCAGATGACACTTATGTGCTAGGTTACCAAACGACTGATGGTACCTGCATATATTAGCTGCTTGTGAATCATCAGAATGAGGAGCATTGGATCCAGAATGACTCCACAATTTCCATCAATATCTACTTTTAGCATGGCAGTCAGCGAGAAGTTCACTGAATTGTTTGCTTAGGGCATCACCTTTGTTCAACAGGCCATCACTAAGTTGCTGTTCCAGTGCTGTGACTTTCTTTGTCACCTTGTCGCAATCTGATCTGACATCCCTCAAAGTACTGCTGCACATTACCACTGGGTCGGGACAGGAGGTACGTATGACAGCGTCCTGTATCCGGTCAACCAAATCAGTCACATTGTACTGAGGCATTTCAGTTCATGGTGCATTTATGGCCTTGACTTGTGCTGGCAGCCTGGTGCTCTACAGTGTGGTTGTAGTAGCATGTCCAGGGAGGTGTGCGCGTTGACCTTACTTCATAGGTGATGGAGGTATTGTGAAGGTTTTTCATCACCTATATCCTCCTGGGTGATCACTTTTCATAATCCTCTTCTTACAAGGCAGACACTCAACATACGAGTTTATCTTTCAGTTTCATGCACGTGTCTGTCTCTGGTGGCACTGTTATAATATCCTGTACCTCTGTTGCATACGTGAGATCGAGTTGACAACTACTAGTGCAAATTTGGTAGAATCTGTCATTATTCCGGAAGACAGAAAACTTCCCTCCACCTGTACAAACCAGAACACAGAGTTGTTCAGTCAAAACAGCGGAAGTCGTACTGGCAATCTTGAAGTAACAGGTGCATCATTGTTGGGTCACCAGTGTCGCTAATCTTATACGGATACGAGGCTGCAGCTTATTTCGACGTGGTCGGCGTGTGGATTATAGACGGCAGTTATTGTATTCAACAATTTGCTGCTCTGAGTTAACCTATGCGGCTTCCAACAATTCTGTGTAATAAACTCCAATAGAAGAGAAAATATGAACATTTATTTCCTTCAACAGTAATGGAAGCACTAGTTACTAGTTAATAACAACAGAATAATTAATTGTTTAGTTGGTAAATCACAGACCTCATGGAGCATCCGATCTGTGGCAAAGAATAAGCGTGAGGCAGTGCTCCGAACAGCAGTCATGCATACTCATTCACATTCAGTGGCAATCAGTTGAACTTGCAAGTCATGCGCACAATCTCACGTTGTTGCCACATAACCATTCATATTGTTTCTTGCCTTTGTATATGACAGGTGATCAAGTATTTTATATTCTTGTATTTTCTTTTCTTTTTTGCAAACTGAAAAACCGGTGATCTTGGAGGATGGTGTTCAATACAACTGACACACGAAACCAATTATTCACAAGGATGACCTGCATGGAGTGATCATCTGTACTTTCCACATTTTGTGTCTGCTATGTAGTGGGATTGGGATGACATATGATCAAAGTGTAATCATCAGAAACACCTCATGCCCAGTGGGACATAAGGTTTCACATCACATCTGTACATCATAACTGTAACTTTATCTGGGATGACATTTCCTTCAAAAGTTAAGATGAAAGCACCTGTATCACTTTGGTTATCCTAGAGATCTTTTTGTATGCATCGGACGAAATGTACACATTCCCTGCCTGGAGTGTAAGGTCTGTGAAGGATAATTCCTTGTACAATATTCAAAGTTTTATGTGCAGCAACAGTCATTGGTATGTCACCCAATTGTTCACATGCCTGAAGAGCTTGAGGTTGTGCAGCAGAGAAGGCATTTATAGTGTGCATTTTTCCCAATGTTCATAGCTCAAACCTGATTATATAGTAAGTATTTATGATGAAAATTGTAAACATAGTTGATACTGGATTATTTGCGTGTGTACTTATAGCTAGAAACTCTGTATGTACTATACTGTACCATCTCTGACTGACTTGTACACAGGGACTGATTGTCCAGTTCATCCGTCTATAGTGTGCACCACATGCAGCACAACATTATATTACATGAAAAGTGTACTATGACTGCATTACAGTATAAATGCATTTTACATTTGACAGTAGGTAACACTGATTGTGTCATTTTCAACTATTTTGTTTGTATGTGTAAATATTTATTTTCAGCAATGTAAGATGATTTTCATAATTTTATTTTAATTACTGACATCACAGAGTGACACCATACAGTTTGCTCTAACAATTTTATAGCAAATACTTTTTTCCCTACTAATTATTACCAGCAGTCTTTTGTTACTTAAAAATGGCTGTGCCACGACCTTTCAAGCACCATGACAATAACAAACCACCATCTAAAGCCCAAGGTTTCTAGTTCCACAGCTCTCCCTGCTGTAAAACATGCTCCATGCAACCCTGCCCCCGCCCCCTTTCATTTTCTCCAGTTGTTACAACTTTACAGTACAACTTTAAAGCACCTATGTTGTTTACGAGATTTTTATATACATTGTATTTTCTCATCCCCCCCCCCCCCCCCCAATATTATATTCTGCCATTCTAAGCTCCTCTCCCTCCCCTTTCCATTCTATATTGATTATAGGCAGAATTTTAGAATTTTATTTTAATTTTATTCTCTACTTTTATCCTCCACCCCGTCTCTCTCTCTCTCTCTCTCTCTCTCTCTCTCTCTCTCTCTCTCTCTCTCTCTCTCTCTCTCTCTCTCCCCCCCCCTTCCTCTACCCCCCCTTCACCCCTATTTCTTTTTTTCCACTCTTTCCACTTCATATACTGTAATTGCATTACTCTTTCAACTTCTCATTTTTTGTCTTTCTCTTCTAATCTACATTTCTCATTCAATCCATCCTTTCTACGACCTCTGAAATGAACTTAGCACAGTGCTGAATACTGTACTATTTTGACCATCTTGTTCCTCCCATTACTTTTGCTTCAACTTTGCTTCTCTATCACCTCTTAGTTGGTGGGTCATTCTTAGCCTAGGTTTCAAGTGACCTACTCACTCTGTCCCCCATTCCACAACCAATTAATCATCCTTTCCTAAAGAAGAAATCTACTATCACCTAAAGTTACGATTAATGTGAACATTGGTAGTACTGGGAATAAGTTGAGTACTGACAAGTATTTCTGCCTTCTTGTGGCTACAGCTAGAATCACAGACAAGGGAGCCCTAGGTATTTCTGCAAAGAGTAGGTGTTTGCCAAAAGAAAGTCTTTCAACTTGAGTCTGATAATATTCAGTTCAAAAATTTGTATTTTTCTAGAGACAGAGCAATTGTACCATTAATTCCCTACCATCTCACTTTGAAGTACCTGAGGAGTTTGTCTCTGTGCACGCATGCTGGCTCTTGCGCTCTCAGTCCGCGAGAGCGCTGGTGTCTCCGGCTTAGTACTTTTGGATTTTAGCCTGCCCTGAGCAAGCTTAGGAGGTTCAGTCAGTTTCTTCGACCTGCTGTTGCTTGGCGTTGGCGATTCAGCTTTAGATAAGGACTTGTTTTTTTTACTTTCAGCAGGTTCAGGTTCATTGTCCAGTCGTGCTCTTCTTAAACTGTAATCCACATAAATGCAGAAAATAACATTTAATAGGTACTATAACCTGCTGTTTGTCTATTAAATGGCAAACTGTGAATCTACAACACCAATAGTACCTGAAGGCCCTGTTGTATCGCATCTGGGGTGTCGATCCAGGTGCTGGAATGGTGCCTGACCTCATCCTTCCTTCACCCGTCTCACTACTACTGTCCGACTGCCGACCCTCTCCTTGTCTGACACTAGTGTCTGACGCATTGCTCGCTCTGCGAAATGGTGTAACAGGTCCACGATTTCCGACAATGGCTCTGCTGTAACTGTGACTAGTGTCTACATCTGACTCCCCACCCGAGTCTACAGAGAGAGTCATTCGTGCCTGCATAGCAGTAACAACAGATTCTGTTGCTCTCAAGAATGATTCTGTCTCCAAGCTGCTGTCACTGTGTCGTTCACTTCCAACTACATCCTGTTTCTGCCCGAAGTCCTGAAATGCAAAGGTCAAATCAGTTGCAAACTTAATTTTGGCATATTTAAAACTGCTCACATTACTGGTGTTCAGTAATGAACTCATGACTCTTAATTATTACTATTAAAAAGAAAATACTTCTGTCATACAAACAACAGTGCAGTAAAATAATCCAAAACACAAAATGTAAAATGACTACTAACATCATCTGCGACAGAGCAGGAGTGATCATTTATTAATTGTTAAAACAGTGACAGATTATCATCACACCTCAAAATTGTGCACTCAAAGAAGTGACAACTCAGCTGACACTTAACACCAAAGACCAACCAGAATATTTCACTTAAATATGAAATAAACAATATTGTTTTTTTTTTCTTTCCATTGTCTCATACATTCTCTCTTCTAGCTTTCAAATCTAAAACATGACACAAGGTGAACAACTCTGCAATTTTATCATATCAATCACAGTGCCATTTAAAAATTGTCATTTATACTTCATAGAAATAAGTGTAAACACAAATGTAATGCACACTAATGGCTGATTATTTCCCAAAGCTTCCCAATTTAAAGGAACTTACCGGAAAAGCTGAAATTGCCACTGGTGATTGGAAGAGATGATTCTTTGTATGCTGTGGAGACGGAGTAAGCTTCCGACCAGATGGTGGCAACCCTTTGCTGCTGAGAACTGGAAGATGACACATTTATTTATTATCAAAACACAACACGAAGTAAATCATGATGGAAATGAACTTATTCATTGCATTTCTTTAATTTACTGGTGTGGTAAAATTACAAAATTAGCCTTTAGAGAATCTTTATTCTGAATGAATAAAACAAGGCAAATCCACGTGCGCGCGCACACACACACACACACACACACACACACACACACACACACACACATTTTCTCTGAGAGACACGCAGGCCCCTGTTTAGTTAGTGGTTATTCTGAATATTCTCTTCATGAGTGAGCACATACAATAAAAGCACTTTACTAAGTGAAACTGAATTTTTATGTGCTTTCAGCATTGACTATCTTGGCTCCAAGTATGTGTATGTGTGCTATATGATAAGAACCTGCAAATTTCTGTAAAACGGGTTGAGGATGCAATGCATGCACAAGAAAACTACTCATTTTGAGGAATACAACTGTTGTTTACTCTATGAAGCCTCCTGACTATAAGAATAACTGAATGTTGAATAGTGGCAATGTGACAGGTGTTGGTACTATACGAGCTGTGCCTGGCAATGTGCATTTTAATGAGAAATGTGTAAGATTGTTGCTTTATTTCTGTACTATCAGTAGCTTGGAGCCAGTTCTTTTACCTTATAAAGAGTAATATCTGCATAACCCAGGATACTGAGAGCTGGCTGAAGAACACTGCAAGCAGGAGGTAAATCTTCAGTGAATTTACGTGCACATATGAAACACAATAGCTAGCTGCAAGTGCATCAAATGTGTTTGTAGTAGCACAGGAGCTCACAAACTGAAACCACAGTGCCACATCATTTGTTTGCTGGTAATTACAAATGACATATCAGCTGCTCTCATCAGTCAAGGGTAAGATCCACAAAAATTTCAGAGAAAAATTTCAATAAAGTTCCATGGATATTTCCATTAATTCTTTTCGAATTTAATATCTTGTCTGTAGTAATGCCATACATAATACAATATTTCATCAGATAGATAAAAATGTACTCATCAAGCAGCAACAGGAGAAAACCGCATAAAAGTTATGGGAATGTGCAAGCTTTTGGAGACAGTGGCTCCTTCTTCTGGCAGAATGGTTGAAGAAAAAGGCAGAGAGATGAAGGAAAAGGACTGGTGAGATTTAGAAAATGGGGAGAGTTATAGAAAAGTCGCCCAGAACCCCATGTCTGGGGAGACTTCCCGAACGGTATTAGAAGGAATTTATCCACTCAGTAACTTCCTAAACCTCATCAATCCTTTTCCTTCGTCCCTCTTCCTTTCCCTACAATGCCTCTGCCAGAAGAAGAAGCCAGTGTCTTCAAAATTTGCATATATCTATAACTTTCATACATGTTTTTCTCTGCTGCTAGGTGAGTGGATCTTTTTATCTATCCAATTATATCATATTTTCAAAAATTGATTACTTTTGTTGATATATACCATTTCATTAGATAGAAAAAGGAATGAGGTGAAGCCAGTCCTGGTATTTAACTGTTTCTGGGAACCCATAAGAAACTAAAATCATGAAGTCAAGACATTATAATCACAGTACACTGCACATAACATCAAACTAGCAAACAAAAACTATGGTTTTCATATAGAGTATGCTACACACTCCAGATGACCTTGTATAAGATGTCATTCGAAGTGTAGCAACAGTAACACAGATATACACATAGCTCACTATTTAACACCTTTTGCACAAAAATCATCAAAGGCAAACAACAGAAGTTTACAACAAAGAACCTATCAAAAGCACATTATACAATAAACAATTATTTTCAGCTGGTCATTCATAAACTATGAATATCATCAAAAAATTTCCAAAATATGCCCACATAATTAAGTGTACAAGAAATAAGTAGTGAGGTTGAAGAAGCTGCTCACATAAATTCATGTGAAGTAACAAAATGGATTTTAATGCACGATACTGATGGTCTATCGTGAGTTAACTCTTGTGCGATCAACTTCATCATAATTACTCCAGTCATTATTTGCCTTTTTGAGTCCATAATTACAGGGACAAAACCAAATACCTGAAGTTCAATTCTGAAAGTTAAACAGGTTAAAGTTAAAAAGGATGTATTATGCCTTCTAAACTCCCACAAGATTTGGCACTAATTTTAAACTGACACACATTCTTAGTGGAGCTGCTAGCTTAGAGGCATTAATTGAAACATCAAAGCTAGGCATTCTTGGTTCTGCAATTCTCCTGGCATCAGTCTTTGCTGCTGCTAGTCACCCACCTACATCTGCACACCTATAGTCCCTCACAATTTTTCACCGGCACCTCTGATAAGAAGCTTAAATATCCTCAGTGTCTCTCTCTTCATTATGTTCTTTTCTTCAAATTTCCAACCAGTAGCTCAACAAAGACAAGAGCTACAGCATAACTATGTCATTGAAGTTTCACAAAAGATGGTTTTGAGGAACTTGTGTCAACAGAAAATACAGTTATACAGGTTGACTGCCTGATTTAAATAAAATTATTCATAAGGAACAATGCTAAGCTTAACTACGTGGCTTGTTGCAAATGGTAGCTTAACTTGAAGTTTTTATGGCTACACTTCCGCATGTACTCTGTACGGTGTCCGTAGAACATCTAGGTGATACTCAATTTTTCTCCTTGTCTTTAACATCATCTCTTCTGCCATTGCCTCTACAGGATCTCGTATTCGTGATGTATGAGTTTCTACATCAAGAACTGCTGAGCTGAAGACTTTAATCCTTGGTGTAACCCCAAACAAAAAAAAGTCAAGAGGTGTTACGTCTGGTGAACAAATCACATCGCAGTGTCAAGCATGGTTGGCGTTACGCATGGTGAACAGGAAGCTACCATTTGCAACAAACCACATCACTGTGCCAAGCATGGTTCCTTAGAAATAAATTTTTGTAATCGGAGAAAGACTTTATGTTCACACAGTATAAGTTTATTGCAGTGAGGCATGAGTCAGATTGTAAACAAGTCATTAATGCTTCAATGTTTAAGCAGTAAACTGATGAAGCAAATTATTATAATGTCACCAGTAGTTTTCACAACATTTCCAAATCACATGAAAATAACACTAATTAAAATTTAGGTGCAATGCTACAAGTTTGTCAGCACTTAACATCAATTAATACATAACAATTTGGATAATATCCTTCAAGTCAATGTGAGTACACATAAGAAAGCATTAAAGTTTACACAGAAAACAAGCACATTTCTTCATCCTACTGAAATGGCCCTATGCATACTGATAATTAATTCATAAGTCATAAGTAATGTGTAAATCCAGTTTTCTTACGCAGATTGTGCATAATCACTCCACCCATCACTATGATGGTGAGCAGACCACTGATATTAAATTAATGTCATATTTCAGCTGCTGTTATTGACTTATTTATTATTTGATAAGTCTTGGAATCAAATCAAGTATGAATTTCTAAACAGGATTATAGTTTCCCCAGTTGCAAATAGGTGGAAACCACTCTCTTCCTTAAATTCAGGATGTTCATAATCTACATCAGCCCAGGCAATTACAAAGAAACTCCTGAGCCAGAAAGAAGTGGTAATGAAAAATATCGCAAATATTTAATGGAGAGTGCAGCAGAGGGCCAGCACAGAGAATGATAATCTGGAAGTGATACACTTATGGACTGTAGACAATTTTGATTTTTAATACTATTTGGCTTTAGGCATCTCTCCATTTTGCATTAGGTAGCTAATTCATACAGACACTATGAACATTGATAAGTCCACAAGAAACTAATACCCTGTAGTCCCTTCTGCAGTGCCATAACATGTACACAAACTAATGCAGCATCATTCCATGCTTACTCAAGTAGAAAAATATTATTTCACATTATTCACGCCCAACATGTTTTATGTTTTTTTTTTTTTTCATTAACGCACAATAAATTTTGTATGGAACACTATCAAATAAACACAATTCCTTCTGAAGTTGCTGGTGCCGGCTTGACAAGAACTGTTCAAACAGGCTATAAAAGAATACCACTTTGAGAAGTTAGAGCAAAGCACCTTGGAATCAAAAGGACACATGTGAGCAGTTACCAATACTCTTCTGTGTTTCCAATCAATATCTCATGCAGATTAGTGAAGTCAGTTGTGTTTAGGTTTCAGTATGAAACAGTATTAGTCAGAAGACAAAAATAAATGGTAAATTACAACAGAGGCAAACAAAGAAAGTTGTAATCACTGACTATTCTACTTTGTTATTATACACAATTCAATTTTAACAAACAAGTACAATATTGTTACTTTTAATGTCATAATTTCAGTTTTCCAGCCTTCCCTCTCAAATTTTATTTGCAAAGTTCCTCATGAAAAACATTCCTAGTTCCAGATGCTCTCATTTGATCAATATTTTAACATGTTGCCCCTAGAGCACATACACTGCTGGAAAATTAAAATAGTAACACCAGGAAGGATAATAAATCATGAAATTGTACTTATTGGGCAAATACAGCACAGTAGGAACTACACACGATGAAATTTGCAGGTGATTTGAGGATATGTAGGATGCTAAATTTTTGTACAGAGAGCTGCCACCTCCGACAATAACAAGAGCTCTAATCAGCCTGAACTTCAACTTGAACTGAGCTTAGATGACATACAGAGGTACATTGTTTCACAATGGTTCAACTCTGTCCCCCAAGTTCATCAATCACAGTGGCTACAGGGTTACTTGACGACCCCTGATAAAAATGTTTTCACTGAGAAGAGATTTGTAAAGCACACTGTCCAGGCCAACAGTCAAACACCCTCTACAGGGTGAAAAGTATTTAAACCGACAAACTCTGGGAGGCTGTAAGGGACATCAAAACAAATATTTTTCCCTGATGTCATTTTTTCCTACGAGGATTATTTAAACTGGTGGAGGCCGTATTGCGCTCTTCAGTTGTTAGACGCCGTATTACGATCTTCAGATGTTAGAGGGCGTATTACACTATTCAGTGTAGTAGTGCATTGTCTCTGTTTACTAATGGAGCGATACACCTGGTGTGAGTACACTGATATGGTACTATGTAGCGCACCACAACGGACGAGCCGCACAGCAGGTTTATCAACAACAATATCCTAATCGCCATATCCCGCATCATACAACCTTTGCTGCTGTGTGCCAACACCTGCGTGAGACCGGGTCATTTAGCAGATAACCTGGACAGGGACACCATCGCACGGTAAGAACGCTGTCATCATTTGAGGAAGCTGTCTTCCAGCATGTGGAGCGGGATCCTTCAATCAGCACTCGTGCAATTGCACGTACCATGGGGACAAATCAGACGAATGTAAGGACAGTCCTTGGAGAGCAATGTTACGTCCATTTCACTTACAGTGTGTCCACAACCTGGAACCAGTTGATTATCCACCCAGAGCACAGTTTTCGCAGTGGTACCTGGAACAGTGTGAAATGCATCCTACATTTCCATCCTCTGTTCTCCTTACCAATGAAGCAACGTTCAGGCGTGATGGAGTCTTCAACATGCACAATTCACATGTTTGGAGTGAGGATAACCCACATGCCACAGTTACTAGCGCTCATCAAGTGCTGTTCTTTGTTAATGTGTGGGTCGGTGTTGTTGGGGACTGTTTAATTGGGCTGTATCTGCTACCTAGGCCATTAAATGGCTGGCACTATTACAATTTTCACACCAGAGCATTGCCAGAATTGCTGGAAGACGTCCCATTCCCTTTAAGACAATGCATGTAGTTCCAACATGACGGGGCGTTGGCACATTTCAGTCATCGTGTGCGTCGATTCCTGGACCGACGGTTCCCAGAAATGTGGATTGGCAGAGGTGGTCCTGTACCATGGCCTGTTCGATACCCAGATATGTCCCCACTGGACTTTTTTGTGTGGGGAGAGATGTGCAACCTTGTTTACGCGACTCCTGCTGCATCAGAAGAGGATCTGGTTGCCAGGAAAGTAGCAGAAGCAGGAACAATTCAGGTACTTCTGGGGTTTTTGCCTTTGTCGGACAGAACATGATCCGACAGTGTAACCTTTGTTTGCGTGTCAATGGAGGCATTTTTTAAAATCTACTGTAATTGAAATTGGGTTGTGTTAATGTCTTGTCTCTTGGTCATAAAAAAATGGAAAAGTGTTTGTTGGTTTAATTAATTTGCCACCAGAGAAATCTTCCTCTACCGGTTTAAATACACCTCATAGGAAGAAATGACATTAGGGAAAAATATTTGTTTTGATGTCCCCTACAACCTCCCAGAGTTTGTTGGTTTAAATACTTTTCACACTGTATATCGAAGTAGGTCAGGAGAGCATGGCCAATATCTGGTCTTGCGTTATCTTGTTGAAATATAAGATCACCAGGCCTGGAAGTTCGAACACAGAAATGAGCCATAACATGTCCAAAATGAAATGGCTGCTGCCCAAATTACCAGCAATGCAAACCAGAGATTACCATGTTGTATACCTAATGGCATATATATCATGACACCTGTATGACAATGACCCAGGCAATCTGCCAACATTCATACTGCTCAGAGTATTCACACACAGATACGTCCACAATGATATCACTGAACCACAACTCATTTGTGAATATGGCATGCCACTCCTGTGCCTGATGTTTGAAGCACTACTGTTGGTGTGCCTTTCTCTACCGTCATTTCCATGGAATCTGCAATAACAATCACCATGCTGACAGTTTGTGATGCTCAAGATGTTGACATACTATTTGAGTGGATACTTTTCTTGCTACTCACAAACCCATACTGTAACTCACAGTATTTGATATGGCTACAAAATCCTGCATGGCCAAGCAAATAATGTGTCTGTCCTCTCAGACAATAGTGGCGCAGGACCACATGGCATCGAGTATGGGTTTCCTGAACCCAATGAATCCATGTTCATGTGACAGCTGTGGGATCATAACCAACAAGACTGTAGGTGGAGAGAGAAAAACTTACCCACCATGCAGTGGCATGAGTACACACTTATAAATAGCATTAAAGTTTGCAAATCATCCTTCCCATACAGCTTTGGCATTCGAGACAAACATATATACTCAGATGTAGACACTCTACAGCAATCTTATCACCACTGTGACCTCATCCTTCACTGGACATAATTACCCCACCAGCTTATTTAAAAAGCAGATTTCCCAGACCATTACATCCAATCCTGATACTTCTGATCGCTCCAAGAAACAACTTAGGAGTACCCCACTTGTCACTCAGTATTATCCTGGCATTAAATGTACTATCAGCTACTTCGACAAAGCTATGACTTCTTAAATTCATACCCTGAAATGAGGTCCATTCTGTCCGACATTTTGCCCACCACAACTAGAATAGCATTTTGTCATCCTCCCACTCTCCGTAATATCCCTGTCAGACCCTATGCTCCTTCTGCACCCACCTCACTACCCTATGGCTCCTAACCCCATGACCATTCCTGCTGTAAGACATGCCCTGTGCACCCTCCTACCACCATCTGTATCAGCCCTGTTACTGGCAAAACATATACTATCAATGGGACAGCCACTGTGAGACAACACATGTTGTACATCAGCTGTTATGTGAACACTGTTCGGCCTTTTACATTGGCATTATCACCACCAAGTTATCATTTGGGGCATAGGCAGAGGATGTATACCGGCAAAACACAATATCCTGTTACAGAGCATGCTCAATGACATGACAGTCATGATCTCAGTGACTGTTTAACCACACATCATTTGGATTCTCATTTGGATTCTTCCATTGAATACCAGTTTCTCAGAACTCCACAGGTGGGAACTGGTACTATAACATTTCCTTGGTTCTCCCCACCCACCTGGCCTTAGTTTACATTATTTTCTTTGATCTCCACATTTCTTCACAGAAACTACATCTTTCTTTACTCCCTTTCATCATTCATTTACTGACCTGTTTATTTTTTGCTCCCCCCACTCCCCCCAAACCTCTGTCACATACAATGCACTTAGTTTTTTGCTCTTACTAACTAGAGCACGATGTTTGGGCAGTAATCTATTTCTTGTATATTACCCTATCTTCCACCTTTAAACTATCAGACTTTCAAATTTCTTCCAGTACAGTCCCTAACAACCAGTCTTTCCTTCTCATCCCATCCAGTAAGTCTCCATCCACCGACCAAGGGTTGTGGGTGACTTTTTCTAACTCTACCCCTTTTCCTAAACCTCATCAGTCCCTTTCCTTCACCCCTCATCCTGGCCCCTTCAGTCCTTCCACCAGAAGAAGGAGCCATTAGCTCTAAAAGTTTTTGAACTTCAATATTTTTTATACATGTGCTCTCCTGTTCCCACTTGTGAGTAGATTTTTTATCCATCCACTTACATTATATGTTCAAAAATTTATAATTTTCATTGATTTATTAACCAACAATACTGCAGTACAGCACACGATCAATGACCATGATCCTGTCACTCTTGATTTCCTACATGTGCTAGTAGACATTACATGATGCATATCATGGTCTCCTCACAAAGAAACTTCACTCAAATGCAATTTCCAAATTACAAACACATTATGTATTCTTTCCTAATTTACAGAATGTAGATGGCATTGCTGCTACCATCTTTGCACAATAGTGCTGACATGCTAATCATTTTCATATCCAATCATGTAGTGCCCTTAGTGCAGATTTAAAGTTTGTAGCATGCCACCTTCATTTTAATGGACATCAGTTTATTTAATTATTTATCAGTACTCGCATCCTTATTTTTGTCCACATATATATGTTTTATATTAATTAAGAGCACATGCCCAAATAAGTACAATTTTTTTTAAAAAAATAGATGTAATAGGTTCAAAAGCTTTCTGATTTTGTTCAAATGCCCTAAAAGGAATAAGACATGGAAGCTGCATAATTCTTAAGTCGAACATCATCTTTCACACAAAATAATCAGTTTCAGGTAAACAGTCTGTAATGAAAAACAATTTTAAAATAAATCAGTAACTAACAGTTACTAAGTTTACCTGGTTTTCCCAGAGGTAGAGGCGGCAGACTCATTGGATCTGATTTTTCATATTCAGACTCATGATTATGTTTGGCCACCTGGTTTGCCCACTCATTAATCCAGTTTGGATTATCACGATACAGACTCATCTGCAAAGCAAAGAAACTTTTAAAATTACACTATAAGTACTTGTAGTTATGACAAATGTCAGAACAAACTCATGAAGTAAAAACTAAAACTGTATTGGTAGGTTACATCAGGAAGACACTAGTACAATAATCAGCTGAGAAAAAAAATGGAAATAGTCAATTGTACATTTTATCTATGTAAATTTTTATTTTTTATTTTTTTAACAATAAAATTGACTTTCTAATCCCAATGGATGTTAACTTCCCAGATCATTCTTTCTTCTTGTAAGTCATTACTCAGCAGCAGCATAGGATAGACAATAGTGGCAATACAGGCACTAATTAACTTCTACCCATAAAAGCTTCATTCACAAGTGTTTACTAATGTCTAGAAAGTTATACAATTATGTAAGCTGCAATTTGTACATACTTACTCTTAGTCTTGTAAATGAAAGCAGGTATAGATGATGCAGCTCTTTGCAAGGAATAACCTAAACTAAATGTCATTTTATACTGTTGGCTGAGAAATTAATTATATGACCCTAAAGGGTTTTATCCTCAATCATTCAGCTATATTTGCATGGTACAATCATGACCAGTATGTCAATAATGACACAACGAAACGGGCTACTGTCGGCATTACAGTGAAATTTGCTCAAGCAAGAATAAATTTTTAAAGAATGACAAACATGTTTGCTATTGACAACAAGAAACATGTGAAGTAGAGTGTGGCTATTCTAAAATACGTATTTGTTTGTCACCATATAGCGGAGATGTTGAGTCGCAGATAGACAAACAAAAAAACTGTCAAACAAGTAAGCTTTCAGCCAAAAAGGCTTTCTTACGAATTAGACACATGCACATGCATGCACGCGCAGGTGTTTGTCACTAAGTAAAGAATGGCTGTCATCAACTGTAAGGTTGCTTTGACGAGGAGGAGCAGGAGATCAGTGCTTAACACTCTCACCTCATTGTTGAGGTCATTAGAGATGGAGCACAAGCTTATAGTGGGGAAGGAAATCAGCTGTGTCCTATCAATGCAACCATTCTGGCATTTGTCTGAAGCGATTTAGGGAAACCATGGAAAGCCAAAATCGGGATGGCCAGATGCAGGTTTGAACCATTGTTCTCCCAAATGCGAGTCCAGTGTGCTAACCACTGCACCGCCTTGCTCATTAGGTCAGTTTGAAAACCACAATGCTTTACTACGCATAGTCCTACCAGAGGTGGTAATATTTGGCTTCCTCCAGCCTATGAACTGACTTGTCTCAGCCAATTACAGGGAAATCTATAGTCCAATGTGCACTCAGAACTGCAGTGCTACTCACATCAAACTACACTTGACAATTAGCTACAGCATGAAAGAGAGAGTGCATTATGAGCAGGATTTCAGAATTTGTAATGGCCCATGTGGCAAGATGCAGTGAAACATAAGATATCACTCTGAACATCACAGAGGTGGATTTAACAGTACTAAGAAATAGAAAGACCAGAGAAGATGTCATGCAGTGATCTGTGACGTACTACCATGAAGGAGGGACATTGCTGAAACCACATGGGAGCCTGTATTTAACACTTTGAGGATGAACTCAAATATAGCTCATGTGGCAATAATGGTCCATGTGACAGAAATGGCCTAAAGGTTCCACACCTGAGCACAATTCATCTTCCTGATTTTCCACTGTTTTCTTCGCACTCACGGCTTCCCCTCAGATTTGGAATTGACATCTGTGTGGTGCTGCCATCATGTGAATATTTCTGATACTATTCAAACAACTTACAGGAATGCAACCAGGTGGTATCTTCAACAACTGCTCATATTTTGTTAGGTGCACACACCATCATTTACAAGTCACAAATACAATGAGAGAGCTCTTTGTAAAGGAAAATTAATACTTAAGTATGATGGGAAAGGAAGGAAGGATGATTGGGTTTAACATCCCATCGACGACGAGGTCATTAGAGACAGAGCACTAGGCTTGGACTATGAGAGTACAGCGAAGGAAATTGGCCACGCCCATTCAAAGGAACCATCCTCACATTTGCCTGGAAGAACTTTGGGAAATCACAGAAATCTAAATTTGAACTGTCGTCTTCCCCAATACGTGTCCAGTGTGCTGACCACTGAGCAAAATCACATGGTCGATATGCTGGGCTACACTGACTAAGAACCATAATACACCATATGCAGAAATACAAAACATAACCCTTAAACAGGTAGCATCACTGCACAACCAAAGATGACCACTATCAGATGTTATTCACAGCTAATAGTAATTACAAACAAATGAGCAAGTAATATTAACTTTGTCCCTCAGTTGTTTGAGCACAGAGAGCAGGATTCTATGCACAATTTAAGAAACAATCTCCCTCTCAATTTATAAGGTCACTTGCTAAATTAATCTCAACTGCTTCCTAATAACACTCTCACAATAGCTGGAAGTGGATGCTGGAATCTCTGTGCTTTTATATTCCACAGGATGACTGGTGCCAGGGCAATGTTCTGCAGTAGCAGATTTGCTCAGCTGTTGTAAGCATACATGACATTTACACTTAGCACACTGGTCCTCCACAGTTCTGATGGTCTGAGTAATGTATGAGACACCAAAACAGCAAGGGAAACAGTGGACACCCACCTTAAAGAAAACCAAGACCATTCTTCACATACTCTAAAAGGGAACTTACCTTAGATGTCATAGAAAAACACACTTAACACCATGTTTCCACAGAATACGACCAGTCCTGTTGGAAATGCTACCTGTGTAACCCATATACACCACAGACTTAGGAGCTACCACATCATTTTCATTGTTCACCTGATTTACAGTTGCTCAATAGTCCAATGCACATCTCATCAGTCTTTTACTTTAACCATAAGGCGAAAGGCGACTTCAAGGTGGATTAACTCAGCTAACAAACTTCCAGGGGCTGAGATGACATGGATTTCGGAATAAAGATATGAAGTACCCTTCACACTGAGCTCAGCCGAAGATACAAATCAATGCAAGTTGGCTTCCTATAAATTGCGTGTCCCCGATGTACCATCAACCCTTCCAGAAAAGGAATGCAGCTATCATTTTCCACATTCATTGTGAAGCAACTACTTGGGCAGAGTGAAACTGTTTAAATTCTCACTTCATGAGGCCAAATAACAACAGTATTGTCTCCATATTTGACAAAGCAAGCAAGTTTTAACACTGCTGATACAGGCAACATTCCTCAAACTACTCCACAAACAGCTCGGCAATAATAGATGGCAAACAGTTCCCCACTGTACATCCATCTGTCTGATCACAGAACTGGTCACTGAGTAAAAAGTAACTGGAAGTCAACAAGTGTTGAAATAATGAAATTGCACACTGCAACCTCTAAAATATTGGCAGTTGTGGCAGATGTCAACTGGCTGCATTCCTGCAAGTTATTTGAACATTCTGTGGCCTGGGAAGAGCTCAAGTTTCACATAGTTTGCCTCTATGGGGAGGAAATGTATCATTACTAGTGGAAATTAGATCAACTTTGCCATGGAAGAATGACGTTGCAATGTGGTTTTCATGGACTCCACAAACCATATTTTTAGTGTGGCAGTGACAGTATGTGGAACTACTATCACAAACATCTAAAAACCTTTGATAGTGGACTGGTCAAAACCTCCACTCAGACTTTTCACTGACTCAGCCATCTATGTTGGAGGCTTTAATAGCCACCACAATGATTGGGAATTAAAGATAATGACACAAATGGCAACATCTTACATGACTGGTTGTCCTTGAATAATCTGTACCTCATTTTTAGTGCAAAGAAAAGAGGAACATTCTGATCAGCATGGTGCAGATTGGCACATCACTAGATCTATGCTTTACCCCTATCACTCATGCTAACAGAAATGGTGAACTGGCAAATAGGAAAACACCAGAATCTTTTTTACCACAGTCAACATATGTCCATACTTACTGATTACGGAATCTATATACTTGGAATTTAAAAAACAGCAATACACTGATAAACTTGAAGAACTCATTGAATTTATTCCAGTGCAGATTACAAACTATGATAGATTTACTCAAGCTGTCAAAGAGGTAGAAAAAAGAACAATACCCAATGGACACTGGAAACAATGTATTCCTGGTGGGTCTAATCAGTGTGATGAGCTTTACAAGGAATATAAACTTATACATTAAAAAAAAAATAGCAGTTGAACTTCTCATAGCTCTAAATGATCAGAGAAGAAAGAAAAGACAAGAAACAACAGAGAGTATTGATTTCACACATTCAAGTTGCAAAGCTTGGCAATTTGGTGACACCATGACCTGTGGAATGGTTCAGAGATGTAGGTATAACGCTTAAAAAATTGTGATTGTTTGTTTATAATTTTTTGTTTGTTTTTAAACTATGTAGTTTTACGTATATTAAAACATTTACACACAAATGTAAAATGTTCATGTAAACCATATGAATAATAACTGCAGACCTATCATGTATGGCATATGCATGGAATCGCCTTGAGACTGTCCTTAAGGTGATGAAATGGCTGTTGACAGGCGACCAACCACTTGCAACTGACACCCTTCTTGCAAAGCTGATTGAGAGGTTGCACTATCTGCACCACTTGAGGAATGAACTTTGCACAGTACACAATTTTTCCCAGAAATGATTGCAACTTGTTTATGGTTAGTGGGCATGTAGATAAATCTGTCAAAGTGGTCACACATGGGTGGAATACCCTTGTGACTAAGCATATGCCATAGGTATCTGATGCTGAGGACAAAAAAACTCCACTTTTCCAGCTGACAACATAAATCATTTTCCCAGAGCCGTTGGAAAAGGGACTCAAGATTCTTGTAATGTTCTCATAACAATAATATCACCCAAACAGTTAACACAATGTTGAATACTGTGAGTCAGTTGTTCTAATACATTTGGAAAATGCTGGCTGCACTCACAACTCTGAACGGTAAGTGATTGTTCCTGAATAAGACAAACGGTGTATTCAAAATTAGCAACTGACATAAGTATAATCAGAAGGCAGTTGGAGATGTCCAAGCTTTAACTCCATCTTTGAACAATACTGGCCCCCTGACAATTTAGGCAACTTCTCTGGGCAAGGCAGGAGACAAATCAATGTTGGACTAGGAATTAATAGTATACTTAGAATCACCAGTCCCAGGAATCAATCTGGGAGGAGTCCTTGTGACTCTGGGCCAATGGGAGTGAAACACGTCATAACCTGTCACCTGCAACCATAATATATTGGACTCAGCAAGAGAATTCAACTAGCCTCTTTCACTCCAACTCCAGCATGTAACCTGCAAGAGGTGCCCTGTTAAGCCGAGCAACGCAGGGGAAGGTTGGGTAACCATTCCCAGCGGGAAGCTGGGTCAGTGAGCTGATCAGTGCTGGAGGCTCCAAGGCTCACAACATCAGCAGGATCTTGGTCGATGCGTCCATTTTCCACTGACAAAAGCAGGGAGGAAAGCTCAGCAAATGTTATTACCCCAGGTGGTACCCAACCCAGTCGTCTTGGGAAGACGCATGCAGGCCTTCGGAATCTGGGGAGCCTGCACCAATATGCTACGAGGTATCGGAGACTCCTGCAAAGATTAGGCACAAATGCCCCAATTACTTTGCCACCTTTAATGCCAACTCACTTCTGAAGGCTGGTAAAAAAAAAAAAAAAAAAAAAAAACTTACAGGCAGCCAGCAGCAACATAAGATACTAATTGCAGCAATTCAAGAGACAAGATTCGCAGATGAACACACTTTTGAGTCAAAGGGCTACAGAATATTTAAAGGTAAAACCGGCAAACACATTGTAAAAACTATTCCTCATCTTGGCATGGGATTTATAGTCAACAAGAAAATTCTAGATTCCATCACAGACTTTAGCTCACCAAATAGCCGAGTATCTACTATTTCTTTCTGAAGCACAAACAAAGTTTACAGCATTGTGAATGTTCATACACCTACCGACCAGGCAAACAAGAGAGCTCTGAAAGGAACAGATGAATTTTGGGAAGAACTAGAAGACTACCTATCCAAGATCCCAGACAAACACATCATCATTCTGGTCAGAGATTTAAATGCGCCCCTTGGCAAGGAGAGAAAATTTCAAGACAGTGTTGGAAATTACCCAGCACATAAAAGAACCAACCACAATGGAGAGAGGCTCATGGAATTGTGTAAAGCTTTCAACCTAGTCGTGAAATCAACAGCATTCAAACACTTGCCAAGAAAACAGAAAACTTGGTCATGCCCAAATCCAAATCTTGGAGAACAACAAGTTGATCACGTTGCCATCACCCGGAAAACACAACGAGAGATCCAGAATGTTAAAATTCTGAGGAATGCCAATCTGGATTAAGATCACTATCTGTCAAAAGATTAAAATTAAGATAATTCCAAGAAAATCAAGAAAAACACAGACATAGAAGATAGACAGATCTGACACAGAAAAAAAGCTGATGTCCAATTGAGAATTCACTCATAAACTTGAATCCTTAAATGGAGAGTACTGGAAAGAATTCAACAAGACCAACTCAGAACAGCAAAGGAAACTGTTCTGCTTCTGAAACCGAAGAAGCATGCTTGGTGGAGCAGTGATTGTGAGACAGCAGTGAAGCAAAGACAGCATGCGTGGCAGAGATGGAATGCCAAGAAAAATGAAGCTAACAAAACTAACTTTCTGAATGCTAGAAAACACGGTGAAAAATCATACGGGGAGTGAAGCACCCATATGAGAAAATGCAGTTGGCACAAATTGAACAAAACTTCCAAAAGACAAATACACGAAACTTCTATAGAACTACTAAGGTCAATATCACCAAGTACAATCCTCCAAACTTCAAAGCTCCAAACAGGAAGCTAGCTCACAATGATAAAGACAACTGCCAGATATTAGCGAATTACTTTAGAGCTCTTCTGAATTGTGAACCTCCAAACTCCACATTTCCCTTTACCGACTATGTAGAAATAAACCCAAATTCATCACCATCCACGAAAGCGGAAATCAAGCTAATTATTGACTCGCTTAGAAATAACAAAGCACCAGGGGAAGATTCTATAATTTCTGAGCTTTGGAAGTATGCATGGGGATAAGGCAGTAGATAAACTAACAGAAATAATCAGCCAGATTTGGGAAACTGAAAGACCCCCCACCTGGCTGGAATTCTGCTCTAACTCATCCTCTTCATACGAAAGGCGACAGAACAGATATAAATAAGTATCGTGGCATCTCTCTCAAATCAACAACCTACAAGATTCTGTCGAAACTCTGCAAACTAGGACAGAAGAACAGCTAGACCAACAGCTGGGAGAGTATCAAGGATGTTTCAGGCACGGGCGATCATGTGTCGAACAGATAATGAACCTCACTCAGATCCATCCTTTTGTATATGAAGTTCAGGAATAAAAATTTTGTTGTGACCTTTGTAGATTTCAAAAAGGCGTATGACTCGATTGATTGCAAAAGTGTGACCAGAATCCTAGAACAACTTCGCCTAGACAACAAGACCAAAGTGATAATCCAACAAGCACTAACCAACACAACCCCAAAAGTGAAATTTAGGGGAGAAACATCAGAAGCTTTTGAAATAAAGACTGGAGTGAGATAAGGAGATGGGCTCTTACCTCTGCTCTTCAACTGTGCCCTCGAGAAGGTGATTCGCGAGTGGCACAAAGAACTGGAAAACCAAGGAACTAAAAATGGTGCCAGGATGGGTTACAAGAAACAAAATCTTGAAATCGATTGTCTTGCTTTTGCAGATGATCTTGCAATTTTTTCTGATTCCATGGAAACAGCTGAGGGACAGATTAACGAGCTTAACGCACAAGCACAGAAGGCTTGCCTCCAAATTTCATTTGAGAAAACAGGGTTTATAATGAACATAAATTCACCACCAAGGGAGCTTGTAGTGGGTCAAGGCAAAATTAAGCGAGTTGAAAAGTTGAAATATCTCAGAGAATTGATAACAGCCACTTTATCAGAGAAAGAAGCCTTCATATCACGCATGAACAAAATGGAAATGGCATTCCATTTAACCGAAACATTTACAACAAAAGATCAGTATCATTCAATGCAAAGTTAAGGCATTACTGCTGTGTTATCCATCCAGAGGTACTGTACACTTCTGAATGCCTAGTAATGAATAAAAAGAAGGCCTAATCGAAAAACTAGAAGCCAAGGAAAGGAAAATTTTGAGAAAGATCTTAGGTCCCATCAAAGAGATTGGGGAATATAGAAGACATTACAAACATGAACTGTATTCCCACATAGAGAAGATAACCGATACCATCTGGAAAAGAAGGATTATGTTTTATGGACATATCAGCCGAATGAGCCCTGGAAGACTCGCCAATCATATGATCACCTACTTTCCAGAGAAGAAAACAAAATGAGCCTGGTTCACAGAGGTGGAGAAAGATCTTAAAGTGGGGATCACCCACGATGACATCTTGAAGCATGTCCCACTCAAGGAGAAACTTATGGCATGGCAGGGTTTCCAAGAAAAGCCAAAACTAAAAACAGGAAAGGCTTGGACCCAGGAGAGGAAGGAGCAACACCAAGAACGAATGCAGCAGTACTGGGCAAACATCAGAACACGTAAAGCAAGACAGTTGAAATAATGTGGTCGAAAGACAGCCTAATCGAAATCAGTGAATGAATGAAGACTTAGAATCACCACAAATACATAATGAACCGTTCAGTTTTCCAATGCCAACCACTGCCATTGCCCACTGACTGGTGGAAACCAGGCAAAAAATGCCCTGGTCTTGGAGCCATGTGAGTTCCACCTAAGCAGTGGCAAAATTTAGACACCGCAGAAGGCTTCAGAGTAATATGAAGTGTATATTTATATGTACATAAGTAAGTGATGGTTCAAAAATTTGCCTATCTATCATGCACAAGGCACCACACTCAGAACAAGAAACTTTAGTTGACACTAAATTAACCTGATCCTCTACTGGAAACCCAACACTGGTAAAGGCATCTAAGACAAAAATGTTAATAGGGCAGCATACCACTAATAGTTTAATATTTCTAAGGCCACCAATGGCTATTCTCTGAGGAGAGGATTGGCCCTGCGGCAGTAAGAAAGGACCTGGCACCATGCCCATTGCAGTGGAGACGGAACTGAGCCAGCTACAAGTGTCCTTGTTTATTAAAGACATGGAATGGTAATATCGGTGTCTAGCTGAAATTTCACAGACTGGCTGAGTAGTTTCATGTCCAATGTGAGTTCCTGTAGCAGCAGGGAAACTGCCGGCTCCACAGTGGTGTTCTCACGCTGCAGCTGAGCACACGGCCGGTGGGCCAGTCGTTGACAAATAATAGCCAGGGGACTGCTTCTGCAGCAAGCCCAGGAGTCCACTGCCCGAAGCAGGCATCGACTTCTGGTACGCACACTACTGCAGCTAGGACAGGACTGGGGCTTCTTTGACATGTCCAACTTACGTCACAATGCTGAGAAGGGAGGGCGATTCTGACCCATCCAATTAACAAAACAAAAAAGGTTAGCCTATACTCAGGAAGGAGCAGAAGAATCAATATAATGAAGTCTCCCACAAGATGCCGGCAATTCAGATGCCCATGAACTCAGGTGAGACTTAAAAGAGACAGATTTACAAGATGATGAGTCAGAATTATCAGATGACTGCTGCCTGTGATAGCAACTAACAACTTGGGAAACTTTCTTTTTTTTCTGAGCAGCCAAACAACTGCAAAAGATTTAGCAATTTGAAGTACTTCACCCAGACTAGGATAAGACTTAGGAAAAGTATTAGCTACAACCTCCCTGTCAGGGGCACCACCTACAATCACATCTTGAATCAATGATTCCATCTATGAAACTGTACAGTTCTGGGACACAATATTGCACTTGCTTGTGAGACCATGCAAGCTGCAGCTGTGTACAACTGTCCACGGTGTTCATGACACTGATTAAACTGGAGCCTAGCAGCAACATTGTGTGTCGGCTGACCATAGTATTCGACTAACAGAAATCATTGAAAGACTGGTCCAAGAATGGCTGCAATTTGTGCACCACTCCATTAAAACAACTACAAGAAGACAAAAGCACATCACTCTGCTTCCTATCAAAAATACAATAAGCAACACAGTACAGTTCAAAATGGTAGAGGTAGACATTCCAGTTTTCCACAGACTTGAAAAAGACAGTGAATGGCAGTGGGGGTATAGCTATGGCCACTGACTGATGTTGGAGTTGCTGCTGAGAAACAAGCTGCAGGAGAACAGCCTGCTGTTCTTTACACTGTTGTTATGTAGCCTCAGACTGTTGCTGACAAAGTTACATAACCTTCGGGTCCATAAAATAGGAAGCAGGAGGTGGACATCGCCATAAACACAACACGATAAGATCTCATCACCATTAAAGTGTCCACCTCTGATACAAACCTGTGATCCGTTAACAAAGCCAAGGCTATCACGAGTGAAGCACTGTATAAACACCATTAACGTAAGTCATACAGTGAAATGTCCAAAGCAGGGTCAAAATCTGAATAGCGGCTAACTGAGTACATCCAGCATACTGCTACTGGCTGAAACCATGTGACCTGCGGTGGTGCCAGACTACGTCTAGTGTAGAGCCTCTGTTCTGCTAACAGTCATGTCTGCTGGTGGGAATATTAAAGTAGGATACTAGGAAAATGTTGTCAACAAAGAAGATTGCTTACAAAAAACTCATGTAACCCATCTTAGATCACTGTTTAAGTGTGTGGAACCAGTACCAAATAGGACTAACATGAAATAGACAAAACCATCCTGTGAAAGCATACTTACAAAATTTCAGTCAGCTTTATTTGATGAATCTACACACGTCACTACTGTAAGTATTGTGAAGAAAAGTTAGACTAATTACAGTACACACAGAGTTATTTAAATAACATTCTTACCCAGTTCCACATGTGAATGTAAATGGAAGAAACCCTTATTAATGGCACAGTGGGAAGCACGCCATGCCATGCACTTCACAGTGGTTATCAGGATATGGATTTAGATGTAGAAAACAAGCAATGTCTTTGCAAGGCAACTCACAGAGATTTGATCTCACGATTGTTGAATCACTGGTAGCATGTACTGGTTCTTGAGCCACTTACACACAACTGTTATCAGTTCCCAAAGTGTTATACACTGAGGTGACAAAAGTAATGGGATGGCAATATGCACATATATACGTGCACAAGGTCTGAAATGGCAGTGCCTTGGTAGAGCTGTTATTTGTACTCAAGTAATTCATGTGAAAAGGTTTCCACACAACAGGAATTATCAGGCTTCGAACACGGAATGGCAGTTGGAGCTAGACACAAGGGACATTCCATTTCAGAAATTGTTGGGGAATTAAATAGTCAAGATACACTGTGTCAAGAGTGTGCTGAAAATAGCAAATTTCAGGCATTAACTCTCACCATGATCATCAACGCAGTGGGCAACAGCCTTCACTTAACAACAGAGAGCAGTGGCGTTTGTGTAGAGTCATCAGTGCTAACAGACAAGAAATAACCAATGAAATCAATGTGGGATGTGCGACAAATGTATCCATCAGGCAAGTGTGGCAAAATTTTGTGTTACTGGGTTACGGCAGCAGACGACCAACACAAGTGCCCTTGCTAACAGCACAACATCACCTACATCACCTCTCATGAGTTAATGAGAACCCCACACGGCTGCAAAATCATGGTCTGGTCAGATGAATCTGATTTCAGTTGGTAAGAGCCGATGGTAGGGTTCGAGTGTGGCACAGACTCCACAAAGCCATGGACCAAATTGTCAACAAGGCACTGTGCAAGCTGGTGGTGACTCCATAATGGCATGGGCTTTGTTTGCATGGAATGGAGTGGCTCCTCTGATCCAACTGAACCAAAGATTCACTGGAAATGGTTGTGCTTGGCTATGTGAAGCCCAACTATTGCCAATTGCCATTTATGGACTTCATGTTCCCAATCAATGATGAAATTTTTATGGATGACAATGCACCATGTCACTGGGGCACAATTGTTTCTGATTGGTTTTGAAGAACAGTCTGAAAAATTTGAACAAATGACTTGGCCAACCAAATCACCTGACATGAACCCCATCGAACATTTCAACAGGTGAGTTCTTGTACAAAATCCTGCATCAGCAAGAGTTTCGCTATTATGGACAGCTATAAAGGCAGCATGACTGAGTAATCCTCCAAGGGACTTCCAACGATTTGTTGAGTCCATGTCACGTTAAGCTGTTGCACTGCGCCAGAAAGAAGGTGGTCCAACACAATATTATGAGGTATCCCATGACTTTCGTCATTTCCTGATAAATTCTTGCATCTTTTTGTTGCTGCTGCATTTCTTTTGTAAACAATCTCAACGGATTTTGAAGTCAGCCATTTTTGCAGAAACTGGCATGACTGCCCAACATGGAGACAAATACTTCGAAATTAAATTAAGAATGTGTCTGAAGTAAGAAAACAGTACACTTCTTTTTTCTAGTTTTGAAAGACCATTGCATACCTCATGCAATTTCATTGCAATACAGCAATTTGGACCAAAGATTATCTGCATTCTAAGCATGTCTGTATAAATATTCAGTCAAACCATCTAGTTGAGTAATTGTTAAAGAAACCTTTTGAAGCAAACTGTCAGGGAAAAAGTTTGAAATAAGACATTTCATATGTTTCTTTAACATTAAAAACATCCACGACAGTGTACAAGTATCTTAGCTGTTATTTCAAAATTATTTTCATTGGTATGCAGAGCAACATGCTTAAGTTTTTCACGTAAATAACTTTTGATTCTTTAAGATATTTGTCATAATTTTTCACTTAGACAAATAGCAATTATAGGCCTCACGAAACCAAGACCAATGTGTTTTCGCAACATTATTATTCATATAGACATTAACTCTGTTTCATTTATTTTTGTGGAACTGGGGTACTTTTCGTGCCAGAATAGATCCATATGAGACAAATTTAGAGAGACAACTTTTTTGTAGGTCTGACAGGGAACTGTGGTCTAAAAATACATTGAATATGGGAATTTGTGTGCTGTTGTGGCCATTCTACTGATGCACCATCCAGATGATTACTCCAGTCTTCATGGAAACTGGGGTCACAAGGCAAGCTGTGCATGATGTTTCCACCACTCTCAGCAGAAACATATGTCGTTGAGACAAGAGATGCTTTGTAAGTTGTGTGTTACCCACTGGAGTACTTGGATGAACTGTAGTGATGTCACTTTTTAGGTAAGATTTATTCAATGGTATGCAGTAATCAATTTGCAATGTGTTACTTGTGAAACATACACACTTTACACTCATTAGTAATACTTAAATCATTTTGAGGAGCACTATTTACTAATGAAGAATAGGTCAATACACTCTTAATTTATGCTGAATGTCACCAAAATGTGTCAAGAATAGCAGAACTGCATACAGAATAATTCCCATGTAGACACTTTCCAGCACACCTCACTTTCCTTAATACAGCAGAACTACTGATACTGCAGATTTTGCACCAACAAAATATATTCAACGTAAAACAGCGGCCAACAAAGCAGCAGTTCTTGCAGCTACTGCATTAAACATGCATGTCAGTTCCTGTGAAATGCAAAGACAGACTGCTATCACATAGAAAAATGTTTTGAATATTCTTCATAGATATAAATTTCACAGGCCCATATATCCTTATATCAAGAGCTACACAGCAGTGATTCTCAATATCATTTGGTCAATGGACCTTCCAGAAACAGAAAAATTTTGTGGAGGTAGTACTGTTTATGGAATATTATGGAAATGGAAGAGGATGTAGATGAAGATGAAATGGGAGATATGATACTGCGTGAAGAGTTTGACAGAGCACTGAAAGACCTGAGTCGAAACAAGGCCCCCGGAGTAGACAACATTCCATTGGAACTACTGACGGCCTTGGGAGAGCCAGTCCTGACAAAACTCTACCATCTGGTGAGCAAGATGTATGAAACAGGCGAAATACCCTCAGACTTCAAGAAGAATATAATAATTCCAATCCCAAAGAAAGCAGGTGTTGACAGATGTGAAAATTACCGAACTATCAGTTTAATAAGTCACAGTTGCAAAATACTAACACGAATTCTTTACAGACGAATGGAAAAACTAGTAGAAGCCGACCTCGGGGAAGATCAGTTTGGATTCTGTAGATATGTTGGAACACGTGAGGCAATACTGACCTTACGACTTATCTTAGAAGAAAGATTAAGGAAAGGCAAACCTACATTTCTAGCATCTGTAGACTTAGAGAAAGCTTTTGACAATGTTGACTGGAATACTCTCTTTCAAATTCTAAAGGTGGCAGGGGTAAAATACAGGGAGCGAAAGGCTATTTACAATTTGTACAGAAACCAGATGGCAGTTATAAGAGTCGAGGGACATGAAAGGGAAGCAGTGTTTGGGAAGGGAGTAAGACAGGGTTGTAGCCTCTCCCCGATGTTGTTCAATCTGTATATTGAGCAAGCAGTAAAGGAAACAAAAGAAAAATTCGGAGTAGGTATTAAAATTCATGGAGAAGAAATAAAAACTTTGAGGTCCGCAGATGACATTGTAATTCTGTCAGAGACAGCAAAGGACTTGGAAGAGCAGTTGAATGGAATGGACAGTGTCTTGAAAGGAGGATATAAGATGAGCATCAACAAAAGCAAAACAAGGATAATGGAATGTAGTCTAATTAAGTCGGGTGATGCTGAGGGAATTAGATTAGGAAATGAGGCACTTAAAGTAGTAAAGGAGTTTTGCTATTTGGGGAGCAAAATAACTGATGATGGTCGAAGTAGAGAGGATATAAAATGTAGGCTGGCAATGGCAAGGAAAGCGTTTCTGAAGAAGAGAAATTTGTTAACATCCAGTATTGATTTAAGTGTCAGGAAGACATTTCTGAAAGTATTCGTATGGAGTGTAGCCATGTATGGAAGTGAAACATGGACGATAAATAGTTTGGACAAGAAGAGAATAGAAGCTTTCGAAATGTGGTGCTACAGAAGAATGCTGAAGATTAGATGGGTAGATCACATAACTAATGAGGAAGTAATGAATAGGTTTTGGGAGAAGAGAAGTTTGTGGCACAACTTGACCAGAAGAAGGGATCGGTTGGTAGGACATGTTCTGAGGCATCAAGGGATCACCAATTTAGTATTGGAGGGCAGCGTGGAGGGTAAAAATCGTAGAGGAAGACCAAGAGATGAATACACTAAGCAGATTCAGAAGGATGTAGGTTGCAGTAGGTACTGGGAGATGAAAAAGCTTGCACAGGATAGAGTAGCATGGAGAGCTGCATCAAACCAGTCTCAGGACTGAAGACCACAACAACAACAACAGTACTGTTTGCTGATTAGGTAACATTGCCTAACCATCGTAATAAAAATTTGAGAAAGAAGTATTACTGGTCAATAGTAAACTCACACTGTCTCTGTCATGTATTTAACGAATGCCTCAGGAATGCGAATGTGTGAAGCAGAATAATCAGATAGCACATGACCAGCGTTTATTTAATTGGCAGTGCACTAATTTGAAGGGGTGGGGGGTGGAACATGTTTTTTGGTAAGTATTTAACGATTGTCATTAGAAAACGTGACTTTGAATATCTATTGAACAATGTCTTTCCAGCATGGACGTCCTGCCTACAACCATTCAGTAACAAGAGATGCAGTAAACCGATTTTTCCCAAACTGGAGAGTCAGGAGGAGTCCTATCCAGAGATTTCTGGCAGGATCACTTGATTAATCCCATTACACTTCTGCCTCTGGGGTACTGCAAACCATGTGGTCTATAAGAAGCTTTCAGTGATTTAGAATGATACAAAGCAGTTAACTACCGCTGTGTGTAAAGCAATCACTTCAGATATATTTGCACCAGTGACGTTGACACTGTTGCAGCGTGTATGTAACTGGCATTATTATTAGTTCTCACTTTGAACATACTCTTCAGAAAACTTGTCAACAGAAGTGTGACAGCACATAAAACTAACTTCACTGTGTTCAGTTCACAGTCTTTGGTTTCATTTATTCCACACATTATTTGAGGTACACTGTTTTACATGCATGCAAATGATGCAGCAAACAGTACAAGTGTCAAAAAGAAGAAGTCATTTGATTTCCTCACAAAATCTCAACTATTAAGACATAAAGGAATTACAGACATCAGCTGGGAGCTGCCCTTCTCAAACCTGTGGCACAAGTTTTAATTTTAAATGTAATTCAGGAAAACTTCATAATAAAATTAGACTACTGTCTTTTTATAGAATTTTTACTATGTCAATATACGTTTTGGAGCCCTTGTGACTCTAAAATGTACATTAGCCAGTAAACGCTCTTCAACAAGATGGTATACAGATTTCATTATTAGTTTTCCATTTATTTCACTGACTCAGTTCTGTCAAGAACAGCCACTGTGGCAAGCATGAAAAAGGAATATTAAGACTTAACATTTCATTAAGAATGAGATCATCAAAGATGGAATATGTGTTCGGGCTGGGGAAGCAAATGGAGCATTGACATTAAGCAATATAAGAAACTCATGGAAAACTTAAATTTGCATAGCCAGACGGGGGTCTGAGCCAGAAATGTTTCACTGAAACCATTGCCCTACATTGCAGGCACCCTAGAGTCTTCTTATAGCAATTTCAGAATTATAACCTGCTATCTAAAATCCGGAGCAACTGATCTAACACCAGAATTCAATGCAGTAGCTACTTTTAAGAGAGACCTTTGTTATTTGCTGTGGGTAAGTGTGTTTCTTCATAAGGTGCAGCAGCTCATTTACACTCTTTAAACCACAGATGACTGAAAACATTTGACTACGTCATGTGTGTCATTTTAAGCCTACTTGTTGAGTTGAGGCTCACATTCTGCTAAGGTGCAATGCATGTGAGCCTTATCTCATGCTTATCAGCAAGGCATCAAGCAGACTGGTAATGTTTCCATACATTCGTAGAGCAGCATCATGTAGTGGGAGTTTGCAGTGATTTCGCAGGAATGTCACTCAATAGTAGCACTACAAAAGGAAACCTGGAACTCATCTCGTGCAGATACAGTTTCACTCAGTGCTCAAGACATATAGTTTATCTACTCACAGTGTAAAGAATATACAAACATAGTTGGGCTAGCATTCTGGAGAATTTAAAACAATGTCTAGGCTGCAATATTCATGTATTAAGTATCTAATCAATAATTTAAGTGATGTGCTCTAATAACAATGCCCAGTATTTCCGCCTATGAATATTTTGGAACCATGAGCAACTACTGATACAGGGTGGCTCAAGATTTTCCATTCATTCGTCAAAAAAAAAAAGCCACAGCTCATACAGCTACAGTGGGCTCTTGGCAAAATTTGACACATGTATTAAGACTTGTCCTCTGAATATATATATAAACTGTTCAATTATATTTAAAACCTACCTTGAATCCATTTCCTTTCTGCTCTTCAGTCTGATCAATATCCTTCTCCTGAGCAGATTTCATGAACCCAATAACATTTTCCAACTCCTTACGAGCCTCATCTTCTTCTGGACAAGGCACATCTCTCTCAATTGTATAGGTTCCTGCTTCACTGACAGTGTCATTCGAAGAGTCATTTATCACTTCCTCAATATCATCAATCATTTCATCAGGATTTTGTGTCTGAACTCTTATTTCAATGTCATTATCATCATTCGTGCTGGCAACTAGCCATTCTTCTTTACAGTTAGCATCAATATCTTCAAAAGGACTAGCAACATTATTTAAAGATGTGTTGTGTCGCTTTTCCTTCACTTCGTCGCTTAGCAGTCGATCTCTTTCAAAAAACTTTTGTATTTGTTGCTGCTCACACGCAGACATTAATTTTGCTTTAATCTGGGAGCTATGTTCAGCTAAAATTTTTTTCTCTTGAGCAAGATTTGTTGTTCTAATACCTATTAACAAGAAATGCATATATTATAACCCTTGGAGAATATACACTACTGGCCATTAAAATTGCTACACCAAGAAGAAATGCAGATGATAAACGGGTATTCATTGGACAAATATATTATACTAGAACTGACATGTGATTACATTTTCACACAATTTGTGTGCATAGATGCTGAGAAATCAGTACCCAGAACAACCACGTCTGGCCATAATAACAGCCTTGATACGCCTGGGCATTGAGTCAAATAGAGCTTGGATGGCGTGTACTGGTACAGCTGCCCATGCAGCTTCAACACGATACCACAGTTCATCAGGAGTTCTGACTGGCGTATTGTGAAGAGCCAGTTTCTCGGCCACCATTGACCAGACGTTTTCAATTGGTGAGAGATCTGGAGAATGTGCTGGCCAGGGCAGCAGTCGAACATTTTCTGTATCCAGAAAGGACCATACAGGACTTGCAACATGCGAACGTGTATTATCTTGCTGAAATGCAGGGTTTTGCAGGGATCGAATGAAGGGTAGAGCCATGGGTCGTAACACATCTGAAATGTAACGTCCACTGTTCAAAGTGCCGTCAATGCGAACAAGAGGTGACCGAGACGTGTAACCAACGGCACCCCATACCATCACGCCGGGTGATACGCCAGTAGGGCGATGGCGAATACACACTTCCAATGTGCGTCACCGCGATGTTGCCAAACACGGATGCGACCATCATGATGCTGTAAACAGAACCTGGATTCATCCCAAAACATGACGTTTTGCCATTCATGCACCCAGGTTCGTCGTTGAGTACACCATCGCAGACACTCCTGTCTGTGATGCAGCGTCAAGGGTAAGCGCAGCCATGGTCTCCGAGCTGATAGTCCATGCTGCTGCAAATCTCGTCGAACTGTTCGTGCAGATGGTTGTTGTCTTGCAGACGTCCCCATCTGCTGACTCAGGGATCGAGACGTGGCTGCACGATCCGTTACAGCCATGCAGATAAGATGTCTGTCATCTCGACTGCTAGTGATACAAGGCCGTTGGCATCCAGCACGGCGTTCCGTATTACCCTCCTGAACCCACCAATCTCATATCCTGCTAACAGTCATTGGATCTCGACCAACGCGAGCAGCAATGTCGCGATACGATAAACCGCAATCGCAATAGGCTACAATCCGACCTTTATCAAAGTCGGAAACGTGATGGTACACATTTCTCCTCCTTACACGAGGCATCACAACAACGTTTCACCAGGCAACAGCGGTCAACTGCTGTTTGTGTATGAGAAATTGGTTGGAAACTTTCCTCATGTCAGTACGTTGTAGGTGTCGCCACCGGCGCCAACCTTGTGTGAATGCTCTGAAAAGCTAATCATTTGCATATCACAGCATCTTCTTCCTGTCGGTTAAATTTCGCGTCTGTAGCATGTCATCTTTGTGATGTAGCAATTTAAATGGCCAGTAGTGTAGAATAATGACTTTTTAAATTGTGCACACAAGTTATGCAGATGAATCTGTTATGACAGTTACTTATTTTCTTAGAGCAAAATTTGATGTAATTTTGTATCGAAAGTGCTCTATACCCGTTCCTTCATTGCACAAATATTATTTACCTCAACAATATTCATAAAGAAAATATATGAAACTTCCTGGCAGATTAAAACTGTGTGCCGGACTGAGACTCGAACTCAGGACCTTTACCTTTCGCTACCCAAGCACGACTCACACCCCGTCCTCACAGCTTTACTTCTGCCAGTTTCTCGTCTCCTGCCTTCCAAACTTTACAGAAGCTCTCCTGCGAACCTTGCAGAACTAGTACTGCTGAAAGAAAGGATATTGTGGAGACATGGCTTAGCCACACCTTGGGGGATGTTTCCAGAATGAGATTTTCACTCTGCAGCGGAGTGTGCGCTGATATGAAACTTCCTGGCAGATTAAATATATTTCCATTTGAATGGGTAAAAAATGTTACCTGTGGCAAGCGAAGTACTCTATCACATCAAATGTTTGCATACATTGCTTTTACTCTGCAGTTAAGTCTCCAACGTGACATACCCTAATAACTGGTATTATTATAATGTATCAATAGTTCTGAAAACACTTTCTACCAGATACTGAATGATAACTGAAAGAATTTTAAATCTGTGAAACTGAAGACAATCTTTGGTCATAGTTTTTTTTCCTTTATTTTATAACTAGTTTCTATTTTATTAGATCATTATCTGATGTGTGTGTCCTGCTAAAGTAGTAAACAAAACAAACTAGTTACAGCCAAGAAAGAGCTGTCAAAACTGATAAAAACATAATAAAACTGCAATAAAACACAGCTGCCCCCTAGTGTAGGGCCATTAATAGTATGCTCACGGTGATCATATATAAGTAAATTGTATTTTTACCACTTCTGATGGCGCCTATTTTGGCTAAAAGTTCTTTATGATTTGTATATTAGTTTAGGAAGAGATGTGCATCTGGTGAAAAAAATCTCCTAAGACTAAAACTACTAATAAAATAAGGAAAAAATTATTTGGCCAAAGAGTTTTCAATTCCACATTTTTTAATGTTGTATCGCTGTATACTTCAGTGTGGTTTGCCCCACTTCATTTAAAAGAGTTAATAAAATAAGGAAAAAATTATTTCGCCAAGTTTTCAATTCCACATTTTTTTAATGTTGTATCGCTGTATACTTCAGTGTGGTTTGCCCCACTTCATTTAAAAGAGTTTAAGTCAGTCTCCCTAGCAATCAACTAGCAAAAAAGCAGATGGGTCGTAGGGATCTGCAAGCTATAGAGTTCTAACAGACTACAGTGGCAGTTTGCAATACTGCACTCATAGCCATACTGCTTCAAAATGCTACTAGAATGTTTGGTACATAGGGAAACTACTTCACAGAACCTCGTAGAAGTGTGCAACATTTCACATCAGTATCATCACATTTACCTTCGCCAGTAGATTATGTGCAGCAAAAGAAGATGTGACAGTACACTCATAAGATTTCTCACTGGAGTGACTTGTGAGACCTAAATTTATTCAGTCCTTGAAGTCCCCCATGACAGTGTGCCCCCAAATGGGTGAGAATTTCAGGGTGACCACGATTGATTAAAACACATCTGCTATGTACACAAATTTGCACTATTTGTCTAATATCTTTTGTGACAGACCTCGTATAAGATATTTTTCAGCAGAACCCATGATTTCATCTGCAGGAAGTTACTTTTCCACTGCCAATGAGACAATCAGTTTCGATAAATTAATCACAGTGTAAGGACAGAATTCCACGTCAATAGCTAGTCATGTGCTAATACATTATGACAGATAGGATGATGAAAGGATGTAGGGAACAGGTCTCCCATCTCTGTCTGTTGCTGGGATATGAGCCATGAGGCAAAGAGTTGGAAGTAGGGGTGGAGCATGGATGGACAAGGATATTGCATAGGTTCAATGGGCAGCAGAATACCACTAGTGGGTGGGATATTTCTCATTTCAGGGAATGATGAGAGGTAGTTGAAACTTTGGTGGGAATGCGATTCAGTTGTTCCAGTCCTAAGTGATACTGCGTCATGAGGGCAGTGTATTTTTATGGCTGGATGGTGGAAATGTGGGAGGTGGTAGGTGACTGGAGAGACAAGGGATGGTAGATCTCTTTCTGTACAAAAGTGGGAGAGTAATTTCAGTTAGTGAAAGCCTCCGGAGACCCTTGGTGTATTTGGAGAGGGACTGCTGGTCATTAGAGATGCAAAAACCACAAATGGCTATGCAGTATGGAAGGGAGGTATTGCTGGTGACTGGTAGGTTTGATGCAGACAGAGATCCCTCTCCAAATATGCCACAGGTCTCATTCGGGCTTTCAGAGATTGAAATTCCCTTCCAACAGATCTACCATGCATTGTCCCTCTAGTTACCTGACACTGTCCAGCCACAAAGGAGTGCTCCTCTCATGACTCAGCACCAGCCAGGACTGGAGCAGCTGAATCATTTTCTCTGTCAGAGTTTTGACTACCTCTCTTCATGCCTTCAAATGAATAATGACCTATCATATAAGATGAACATCAACAAAAGCAAAACGAGGATAATGGAATCGCACAAACGAAAAAATGGCTGACATCGAAATAAGTGTCCAAGGAATAGAAAAGCAACTGGAATCACTCAATAGAGGAAAGTCCACTGGACCTGACGGGATACCAATTCGATTCTACACAGAGTACGCGAAAGAACTTGCCCCCCTTCTAACAGCCGTGTACCGCAAGTCTCTAGAGGAACGGAGGGTTCCAAATGATTGGAAAAGAGCACAGATAGTCCCAGTCTTCAAGAAGGGTCGTCGAGCAGATGCGCAAAACTATAGACCTATATCTCTTACGTCGATCTCTTGTAGAATTTTAGAACATGTTTTTTGCTTGCGTATCATGTCATTTCTGGAAACCCAGAATCTACTATGTAGGAATCAACATGGATTCCGGAAACAACGATCGTGTGAGACCCAACTCGCCTTATTTGTTCATGAGACCCAGAAAATATTAGATACAGGCTCCCAGGTAGATGCTATTTTTCTTGACTTCCGGAAGGCGTTCGATACAGTTCCGCACTGTCGCCTGATAAGCAAAGTAAGAGCCTACGGAATATCAGACCAGCTGTGTGGCTGGATTGAGGAGTTTTTGGCAGACAGAACACAGCATGTTGTTATCAATGGAGAGACGTCTACAGACGTTAAAGTAACCTCTGGCGTGCCACAGGGGAGTGTTATGGGACCATTGCTTTTCACAATATATATAAATGACTTAGTAGATAGTGTCGGAAGTTCCATGCGGCTTTTCGCGGATGATGCTGTAGTATACAGAGAAGTTGCTGCATTAGAAAATTGTAGCGAAATACAGGAAGATCTGCAGCGGATAGGCACTTGGTGCAGGGAGTGGCAGCTGACCCTTAACATAGACAAATGTAATGTATTGCGAATACATAGAAAGGACCCTTTATTGTATGATTATATGATAGCGGAACAAACACTGGTAGCAGTTACTTCTGTAAAATATCTGGGAGTATGCGTACGGAACGATTTGAAGTGGAATGATCATATAAAACTAATTGTTGGTAAGGCGGGTACCAGGTTGAGATTCATTGGGAGAGTGCTTAGAAAATGTAGTCCATCAACAAAGGAGGTGGCTTACAAAACACTCGTTCGACCTATACTTGAGTATTGCTCATCAGTGTGGGATCCGTACCAGGTCGGGTTGACGGAGGAGATAGAGAAGATCCAAAGAAGAGCGGCGCGTTTCGTCACTGGGTTATTTGGTAACCGTGATAGCGTTACGGAGATGTTTAATAAACTCAAGTGGCAGACTCTGCAAGAGAGGCGCTCTGCATCGCGGTGTAGCTTGCTCGCCAGGTTTCGAGAGGGTGCGTTTCTGGATGAGGTATCGAATATATTGCTTCCCCCTACTTATACTTCCCGAGGAGATCACGAATGTAAAATTAGAGAGATTAGAGCGCGCACGGAGGCTTTCAGACAGTCGTTCTTCCCGCGAACCATACGCGACTGGAACAGGAAAGGGAGGTAATGACAGTGGCACGTAAAGTGCCCTCCGCCACACACCGTTGGGTGGCTTGCGGAGTATCAATGTAGATGTAGATGTAGATGTAGTCGAATTAAGTCCAGTGATGCTGAGGGTATTAGATTAGGAAATGAGACACTTGAAGTAGTAAAGGAGTTTTGCTATTTGGGGAGCAAAATAACTGATGATGGTCGAAGTAGAGAGGATATAAAATGTAGGCTGGCAATGGCAAGGAAAGCGTTTCTGAAGAAGAGAAATTTGTTAACATCGAGTATAGATTTAAGAGTCAGGAAGTCATTTCTGAAAGTATTTGTATGGAGTGTAGCCATGTATGGAAGTGAAACATGGACGATAAATAGTTTGGACAAGAAGAGAATAGAAGCTTTCGAAATGTGGTGCTACAGAAGAATGCTGAAGATTAGATGGGTAGATCACATAACTAATGAGGAAGTATTGAATAGGATTGGGTAGAAGAGAAGTTTGTGGCACAACTTGACTAGAAGAAGGGATCGGTTGGTAGGAAATGTTCTGAGGCATCAAGGGATCACAAATTTAGTATTGGAGGGCAGCGTGGAGGGTAAAAATCGTAGAGGGGGACCAAGAGATGAGTACACTAAGCAGATTCAGAAAGATGTAGGTTGCGGTAGGTACTGGGAGATGAAGAGCCTTGTACAGGATAGAGTAGCATGGAGAGCTGCATCAAACCAGTCTCAGGACTGAAGACCACAACAACAACATCCTCTCCACCCCTTCCACAGTGGTATTCCACTGGCCACCACAGCTACGCAATATCCTTGCCCATTCCTATTCCACACTTGCTCCCATCACCTTGTCTCATGGCTTATATCCCTGCTATAGACAGAGGTACAAGACATGTCTCCCACATCCGCCCACCACCACCTACTCCCATCCTGTCACAGACATCTCCCATCCCTTCAGAGAAAAGGCTAACTGTGAAAGCAGCCATGTCATCTACAAACAAAGTTGCAACCCCTGTGCTGCTTTCTATGTGGGCATAACAGCTAAGAAGCTGTGTGTCTGCACGAATGATCACTGGCAAACTGTGGGCAAGAGACAGGTGGAACAGTTGCTGAACATACTACCCAACATTATGGGCTTCACTTCAATGACTGCTTCACAACCTGTGCCATCTGAATCCTTCCCACCAACACCAGCTCTCTAAATTGCACTGGTGGAAACTTTCCCTACAACATATCACAAGACATCCTCTATTACCATAATCCTCATGTCCTCAAGCTTCACTAGTACTGGTCCTCCACCTACCTATCCCCTTCCCTGTTCCCACCCCAGCACTATGTACGCCTTCTATTCCATTTCAACAGTCGTATCCCTGAATGTGGCTCTCCAGCAGGGATACGACTTCCTCAAATCCTGCCCTGAAATGAGATCCATCCTTCATGAAATCCTCCCCACTCCACCAAGAGTGTCTTTCCGCCGTCCACCTAACCTTCGTAACCTCTTAGTTCATCCCTATGAAATCCCCAAACCACCTTCCCTACCCTCTGGCTCCTACCCTTGTAACCGCCCCCGGTGTAAAACCTGTCCCATGCACCCTCCCACCACCACCTACTCCAGTCCTGTAACGCAGAAGGTGTACACAATCAAAGGCAGAGCCACGTGTGAAAGCACCCACGTGATTTACCAACTGACCTGCCTACACTGTGAAGCTTTCTATGTGGGAATGACCAGCAACAAACTGTCCATTCACATGAATGGACACAGGCAGACAGTGTTTGTTGGTAATGAGGATCACCCTGTGGCTAAACATGCCTTGGTGCACAGCCAGCACATCTTGGCACAGTGTTACACCGTCCGGGTTATCTGGATACTTCCCACTAACACCAACCTGTCAGAACTCCGGAGATGGGAACTTGCCCTTCAGTATATCCTCTCTTCTCGTTATCCGCCAGGCCTCAATCTCCGCTAATTTCAATTTGCCACCGCTCATACCTCACCTGTCTTTCAACAACACCTTTGCCTCTGTACTTCCGCCTCGACTGACATCTCTGCCCAAACTCTTTGTCTTCAAATATGTCTGCTTGTGTCTGTGTATGTGCAGATGGATATGTGTGTGTGTGTGTGTGTGTGTGTGTGTGTGTGTGTGTGTGTGTGTGTGTGTGTGTGTGTGTGTGTGTGTGTGGGCGCGCGCGCGCGCGCGCGAGCAAGTGTATACCTGTCCTTTTTTCCCCCTAAGGTAAGTCTTTCCGCTCCCGGGATTGGAATGACTCCTTACCCTCTCCCTTAAAACCCACGTCCTTTCGTCTTTCCCTCCCCTTCCCTCTTTCCTGATGAGGCAACAGTTTGTTGCGAAAGCTTGAATTTTGTGTGTATGTTTGTGTGTCTATCGACCTGCCAGCACTTTCGTTTAGTAAGTCACATCATCTTTGTTTTTAGATATATTTTTCCCACGTGGAATGTTTTCCTCTATTATATTCATATAATTACATTACTATGTATTTATTGAGTGAACAATTTACTATTTTGCCAGTACTTTTACTTAAATATTAATTACAACCTATAATACAAAATCGTGCTACTTTAAGAAGTGGTCAATCGCTTGTGTTAGCTGACACCATCATTAAAAAGAGTGCCAACAGATACTTCCATCAAGCAGGCATAAATAACTGCTTAAACAATACCTAATGACAACATGTTGTCAATTAACATAAGCACACTTGTGCAAACATCCTGGCTTATTTATTTATGAACAAACCTTTATTTATATTCATTGTAAATGATCAGCGTGTGACTGTTTATAACATTTCTTCAGTTAAACATTGTTGTAATGTTAGTTTAGGCCAGGAAGTGATCAATATAAGTCAAATCACATCTGTAGAACTTAATAACAATGTGATTTCGGTGGGGACAGCCTTCAGCCAATGGAAAAGTAGACAGTGGTGGAGTTAAATGGAGTTAAATGGAGACAGATATTTTTTGAGTGAAGAGCTCAAGGGAACAATATGAGACACTTTTCACTTAGATCTTGATCATGACACTTTCTGTTGAGGCCTGATGGAAGGCAGACCTAACTTGTGATGTTCAGTTGTGTTGGTGACAGACTTTGGGCAGTTTTATGACAATGTTTGGTTTTATTGGGCACTCAACTGCGCGGTCATCAGCGCCCACACAAAGTCCCAATTTTTCACGCAGTCCAATTTCTTTACTCAGTCCAATGTAGCCACTGTCACAAATGATGATGAAATGATGAGGACAACACAAACGTGCAGTCCCTGGGCAGAGAAATTCCCCAATCTGGCCAGGAATCGAACCTGGAACCCCGTGACCCAGAGGTAGCAATGCCAGTCACTACACCACGAGCTGCAGACAGTCTGGGCAGTGAACAGCTGCTACAATACTCTAACTTTTGAATGGACTTTATATTTCAAGATGTCTGAATGTCCTTCATTGTAGACTCTTCGTATTTTGTGTGCTTCGTAAATCATTATGGTGAATTTTGAATTATTTGGGCTGGTGCATGTTTGGGGTTCTGTGATCACAAACTGTACTCAGTTTTCCCATACCTTTGGTGACTGTTTAGTTTGGGGACTAAGCTACCATTGTCAAAATGCTCTCAATGTAACTTTACTGTATTTGATAAGGATATTTTCTGTCTATATTTTAACTGGATATACAGGGCCACTTCCCATTTATTTAAGATGGTCTTTCTTGAATAAATATTATTCAACATACCTCTGTATGTTCATCTTTTTAAGAGATGGTTGCGAGACTCTGCTGTTGGATACAGGATGTTGAATTAAACACCTTTCAGTCATATAGGTCCCAAACTTGTTTTATTTGGCTAGCAGCTTCAGCACCTTACTACACCAACTTTGATCAGAACCGAGGTAGAATCTTTCTACACGTTGGTCAGGGGCCTGAAGATGGCGGGGTAAAACACTGAAGCTGGTAGCCAAATAAAATGAGCCTGGTAACTAGACAGCTGAAAGATGTTTAATTTGACATTCATTATTCAGCATAATTCTCTGTCATCTACATCAACTGCAGACGTTAAAGCAGATCACTTTTTATTAAATTATTCATTTATCTTTTTTTTTTTTTATTTCTGTGTATTTATTGGTTTACAATTCTAGGCAATGCATACAGTATCTGACCACAGGCTCAAAGCTTCAGATTTTTATTTGCAGGGAGTTCGCTATGGGCATGGAAGCATTCACATGCAGCTTGACCCAGTGAAATCAAGTTACTCCTTTTAAAGAGAGCTGTGCATAGCCCAACTACCTATGGTACAAGCAGCATCAGACAAAGCCACAACTGGTTTGCTCATTTGAGATGCTGTCTAGAAGAGCAACTACTCAGCAGAAAACCGTTATGTATCATCACATTCAAACTTCCTGGCAGATTAAAACTGTGTGCTGGACTGACACTCAATCTCAGGACCTTTGCCTTTCACGGGCAAGTTCTTTACCAACTGAGCTACCCAAGCAAGACTCATGATCTGTCATCACAGCTTTACTTCCACCAGTGCCCCATCTTCTACCACCCAAATTTCACAGCAGTTCTCCTGGTAGAGCACTTGTCCACATAGGGCAAAGATTCAGAGTTTGATTCTCAGTCTGGCACAAAGTTTTAATCTGCCAGGAAGTTTCATGTCAGTGCACATTCTGCTGCAGAGTGAAAATTTCATTCTGGAAATATCCCCAAAGCTGTGGTTAAGCCATGTCTCCCCAATATCATTTCTTCCAGAAGTGCTAGTCCCACAGTTTCGCAGGAAAAGTAAAGCTGTGAGGATGGGTCGCAAATCACGCTTGGGCAGCTCAGTCAATAGAGCACTTGCCCGAGAAAGGCAAAAGTCTTGAGTTTGAGTCTCGGTCTGTCACATTGTTTTTAATTTGCCAGGAAGTTTCATATCAGCATACACGCCAATGCAGGGTGAAAATTTCATTCTGGAACCAGCACAAAGTCTTGGACTTATTATTAGATGTACCCAGTAGTTTACTCAACATTTCTTCTGTCTCCACTTAATAACAAGAGTGCAAACACTTGCAACCATTTCCATGTCCATGTTTATGTCAAGTGTTGATTGATTATAAGTCGGTCATGCGTACACAGTTATCAAATTATTTGTGAATTGAGTCAATGCTCACTATTGGGCTAGTAAAATTGACCAGTGGAAATGTCATTGATGTGTGCCTAGCCTTACCTTATACCAGGATCGTGCACTTTGTATTAGTAGAGGGGAGAAACAAATTCACTTTTGTTTTATGCTTTTAATAACCTCACATTTATGTGAAAGGTACACTGCAATATGTTTGTGAAGAAGTCTTGAGGAGAGGAAGTAAATTACCAAATAAAAAATATAGGCTTCAGTTTAAAAGAGATGTATTGCTGATCATAACTTTGCAATAGACAAAGTTACAAGAAAAGCAATCATCCTGATTAATGTGCCCATGGTAGCTAAACATTTGGATCACAAAATGTTTTATTCTACTTCTGGATAAAATTCTGTTTGGGTTCGTCAAGATAAAGGGGACACCCTGCATATGCAGCCCCAAGATGTAAAAATTAAGAACCCAGGGTCAAGAGATATGTCAGAGAGATGAAAGGGGCTCATGATCAAATTAATCTGGTAGTAGTTGTGGAATGTCATAACAAAGGCAGAGGGGGAAAGTATAAGGGTTACAATTTAATATCTCATTGACATATAGGGTAACTGGAAAAATTAAAGACCAGGGGTCAATTATTGACAACAGAGATGTCATTAGCTCAGTCAAAGAAAGATGAAGGCAAGCTTAAGCCACAGCATGTTTATGAAATTATACTGGCATTCATCTCGTGTGATTCAATAAGCAAAGAAAAAACAATTCAGAATGGGAATTTGAATTTCACTTGTCCCAAGTACAAATTGTGTCTTAAGCATGGCACCTCTGTCAGAACAAAAGTGCTACGCCAAGGTCTTGAAAGATGAAAGAATTAGCATTTGAAGCTGGAAAATAAAAGGGAAATTGAAATCTCCATTTGTCAACACCTCAGCTTCAAATAGCATACCCCTTGTTTCTCCTCTCCTTTTTCATGGCACTTTTTCATAGTCTATTACCAGTCAGATTCCTTTTTCTACTACTTTTTTCACTTCTCTCGTCACCTCTCAACATTGTTGCCAATATTTACTGTCTGCTTTTTTACATTAATTTCTGCCTTGAGCTTATTTGGGACTGCTTGACTATGTTTAAGCACTTTCACATTACTGACATGCTCCTACCTCATATACATTTTACCTTTTACATTTGACACATTTCTCACCAAATTTTGTGTTCCGGATAATTTCTACTCCATCTGCATATCACTCCCGATGTTTCAAAATGAAGTAATGAAATTACAAAAACAAACACAAACACAAACACACACACACAATATGCGAAATATCTTGATCTTTTTCTGAATAACACACCCTAATTTGTAAACAAAACATCAAATGACTACCAACCTCTCTCTGCAGTCTTTAGCTTCTGGACAAATATGTCACTTTTACTTCTCATATCCTCTTCCTGATCACTTGAAAAGTATCCTTCTGAGTGATAGCCAGCTCTTCTTGGCAAAACCAGTTTTCTTGATGGTAAAGGTGACAGTCCTATTGCTTGCAAAGCACTTTCATTGACATTTTTCTGAAAAAGAGTACTAAATCAAAATTACTAACAGTAGACACAGTACAATTTCTAAAACCAGTCTGAATATGTAAGCCTCTGAATTATTTCAGTGAAGATAGGATTACACACATTACTGAAGAATAGTAATGACAACTGTTCAGATCTCTTCATTTCTATCGGAACTGTATGAAACATGCTGAAGATGTATTCAAAAACTACTTTTTTAAATTCAGTTTATGGGCTGAAATTAGAGAAGTTCTCAGCAAATACTGATGTAAATAAGTAACAATAAACAGGGTAGCACATACATCAATTTCTTTGACAAACTCTGGGAATCAATTCATAATGAAAGCCTTTATTCATCTGCATTACAGAAGCATCCGATTCCACCTGTCTGCTTTGACTGATGATGTCATGAGTATGGTGGAAATGGCTACTTCCAGCATATACAAAATGGCAACAATGATGTCACTACATACACATGCCAATGAATGCGAACAAAAATAAAAATGATACAATAACTTCTCACTCCAAAAATATAATGAAACTAACGGGACAACCACAGCAAATTGGGCATTTAGGGCAGGAACAAACTAAATATACCACAACAAAATAACACCACACCATCTCAAAACAAATAACATCCAAAAAAAATTTAAGTTACACATCCACAGGAATCGGACATTTCCCTTGACCTATATAGCTCAACCACAGACGTTGATACCAAAAAACCAACAGCCACAGCTCCAAAAAGTGGAACCAAAACAAACAACTCAAAACCCCAAATACCACTTATTCACTACCGAAAATAAAACAGTTCCGAATTCCAATAAATATACAACACAGAAAGTGTCACCATTACTATAGAATAAAACCACTTATCAACAAAAGCCTCTGGCAATACCACCTAGGTTGGCTAAAACACACACACACACACACACACACACACACACACACACACACACACACACACACACACACACACACGACAATGCCATATATACATGTTCATGGTCCAAGCCGCTGGAATTCTCGTCAATCTCATGTTTTTGCCACAAACGTGACACCTAACATACTCAGCAATAAGACTGAAAATGTGCATAAACTGTGTGTCAGATATCATATCATCAGCCATTTGAAAACTTAGTGATACACTCTTGACCTTCACTGTCATATTCATACCTAACAAAAAAAACAATTAAAAAAAAAATAGACTTCTTACCGCACAGCAACACCAACCTAATCAGACCTAATAAAAGCACCACACACATAAACAAAAAGACCTTAATAACTCACTGAAAACACTTCCACAATCCACATTATCACACGAACTATCTAAACTCAAAACCACATTATCATGATGACAACAAAAACTCAAATGAACACAATACCACACCTTAAACTCAGCACATCCACATCCACTACCAGAGGGCAACATCAAAAATAACAACAAGACATCTACAAATACAACCAACTCAAAAACTCCGTGCCATAGTGACATCACACACCAAAACATTATTACGTCACAGCTCAAAGCAGATGGGTGGAATCGGACACTTCTGTTGCCCTCTTCATCCAAACATAAATTAATGCATACCAACTTTCTTGGGAAAATTTGCAAGAAATAAAGGCCTTCAGTAATGGTATTGTACACAAGTGAATGTGGTATGATCCCTGACAAATCACTGTACACTAAAGGTATCTGACTAGAGGCAAGTTGCAATTCTGAAATAATTCCACGCAGATGTTGCTGGCAGAAAACCAACCTTCCGGGTTCTGGGCAGACATATGTAACCCCCCACCTTAGCCCCATAGCTGAGGGTGAAGGCAGTTGGTAGAATGCACCAGCACTACCTGTCACACCATGGCAGATAGTTACATTTATCACTTACGGAGAGAGTAAAGCTGAGCACGAAAACTTATTTTGTATAAATAAAATAAAAATCTATCCTTCATTTCCCACCATCAACTGTCTCATTTTCCTTGGCTTCACTGGAGATTCAAACAGTTCCCATAGGACTTGTACAAAGTCAAATGTTGCAGCAATGCCAGCCCTGCCATCAGCAACATAGAACAACAGTTCTACACCACATATACCAGGAAGTGAAGGATGTTAACACCATTTAAATCAAATATCACTTATACTTTCTGACAAACCAAGGAGACAATAATAAAAAAGTAACACCAATACTATAAAATGTCAATAGGACCCAACTGCTTCTGAATTTGCTAAACCTCCAGTTAAAGCATTCCTGAAATAATTTGTGTTAGCTCTGTGTGTTGATCAGTACATGTGGTAAAAGTGGACTTACAGTGTTGGCGGCTTTTCCATTGTGTGATGCTGTTTGTAGCAGTTCATGTGATCAATCATGAGAACCTGACATGGCAAACCATGAGTAAGATGCAGGTAGCCAATGAGATTCTCATTCGCAATTTCCTATGATTCAAAATAAAATTAGCTAGAATTTTGTTCTATTATGACTGAATTTAACCACATTGTCAGAATTTTCAGCACAGATTTATTAAAACATGCAAGTTGGTTATTGCAACAAGGACTGTATATCTCAGGCAGCACTACACTACACATCAGTCTATTATGGCAATCATATTTCATGCCATGATTCACTGGTTTTGGTAACTTACACGCAAATCATCACATTCCAGCCTAATCTAGGTCTCAGGCCGTACTACAGGTCAGCCCATCAGCAAATCTAGGTTTCTTTCATTAACTTTTGTTGGCCTTGACAACACATAACCAAACTCATATTTTTCCATTTCGTTCATTGCATTCTACATTTCAGAAAAGTCTGCAACTATGCCAGTCATGATTTAAAAAATGAAAACTGCACCATTACTTATTTTTTCATGCTTAGCACAATGTGTTTCAAGAATTTATTCTCATTTCCAATTGCATTTGTTAACATGAATATTTTTATTGTTTGCAGAAAATCACACATGGAAACATCACCATAAATATTTGTGTAAACAAATGCACAAATGTGCTTGAAAACAGGAATAAGTTATCAAAAAAAAGGTGTGCTAAGCATGAAAAAATAAGTTACTAGTGCAGATTTAATTATTTAAACCACAAACTCACATTCCAGCATAGTCTAGGTCTAGGGTTTTGTTACAGATTGCTGTCAGCACATCTAGTTTTCTTCCATTTACATTCATTGGCTTTGTCATCTCACTACCAAACTGCCACATTCCAATTTAACCTAAGCCTCAGGCTTCCATAAAGGTCAACACGTCAGTACATCTAGTTTTTTCCAGTCGTCAAAAAAATATGAATACCTGTGAGCAATCTTAAAATTTAAGTTATTCAGACTTTCTCCATATCAAAAATAAGTGTAAACAATTTGTGTCTTCTGGTGAAAGAAACCATCAGATCCAGCGTTTCTCATTGGCTATTTCCAATGGCAACAACCAACATCAACAAACTCCCAACATCAGGATGCAATAAAAGACCCACCAACACTGCCAAAATAAAGTGTGTGACACACAGAAATCACACACTACTCTTTAAACACAGCTAACATGATCAATTTAATGTTGTTGTAACTTAATGTTATCATACCCAATAGTGATGGCACCAAAATAAAATAACACTTAAAAAAAAATTGAAATGTATGTTCCAGGAGCTTGTGACAGCTGTGGAGAAGGAACTGATGTAGGTCTACAGATTTTATCAGCAAGTTTAAATACTACATTAAATTCTGCAATATTCCAAGACATGGGTATACAGGAATGTTCGATACGAGTTGCTGGCCTTGGCAAGTGATGTAGGAAACACGACAAATGCCATAAACAATATGGCAACTATAAAAAGATGTTATTGGCGATATTTTCAAATGGTCTAAGCTACAAATTAGTCTGTCACCAAACTATATGTGTGTGTTCTTTTTTTAGTATCACACTTGTTGGCTCCACCAACTCACAATCAAAGTGTCACCTTCCACCCTAGCCTAGACCTCAGGCAAAGTTACAGACCAATCTCTCATCACAACTAAATGGCATTTTCTTTTCATTTTTTCCACATTTGTTGGCTTTCCCAACTAACAAAAAAACTGTGAATATAATGCACAAGATGATGACACGACAACAGCCATTAACATTACATCTCTGGCCAAAGCTGACGAGTCTTATCGAACGTTCTTCTTTACACCAAGACACTACACATACAGACCAACACAGAATAAGATAACGGCTGACAGGTCACATACAATGCTTGTCAATTTAAAAAAAAAGAATCAGAACACAAATGCCAGTCTTACAGAGGGCCTCGCTAATAAAAGTAATCTACTATATGAACTCACTGTATAAGTCAGTGCAGACTACCTTATAAAAACTAAACTATCTTCTCTGCACAAGCATTCACAATGTGACATGTACCAGTCTGTCAAGAGTGATACCCTTGAAAGGTGCGCACAGGTGATTTTGTGAATTTCGAAAAGTGGGCAAGACATAATGGCAAATTAAAGCTCTGAAACGTGGTGGTAGATAAACCTGAATACCATGGTACATCTAAGTAAGAGCACTGCTCATGGATGGGAACTACCTGCCGAACAGTTTTAATCATTCGGAGAAGTTTATAATGAAATAATGCAGTTATTTCATCACTGCATTGGCTAAATTTTTAATTAGTTGAAAAGAATATCAGTGCACTCCATCAAAATGAAATGATTACTAAACAATGTGATAAAAAATTACTATGTAACATTTTAATACCTTGTCTTCACCAACTGCAGACAGTGACCAGTTTCTCGTATGTCGGAAAGGAAATCTTCCTAAGTTTTCTCGTAGATTCCTTGCAGATGCATTACCCTTGCTGTCTGCAAAGTGTATTGTGAATGCCATTGACTTCTGAGATTCTGGAGGAGTCTGTACATCAGCACCATTAGACTCACTAGGCTCTGCTTGCACAGAGCCTGGCAGCAATTCATCACCACATATAGTTTCCATCATCCCTCCTCAGAAAATACTTGCTTCCTATTGGAATTAAACCACATTCCTAAACCTTCACATTCTCACATATTACAAAAGTACACATTTTATTTTAATATTAGATACAAATCTAATTCAGAATCCAGTATACACAAATTAAATTTTAAACACATTAATACTCATTACTGGCTTTGAAACAATTACTCAACAGATTTGTAAAATCTTTTAGTGGAGTACAATGAGAAGTTATTGTAACATTTTACTCAAAGTATTGTTTTTAGCTATGTTGCAGCATTATATCATTGTGAAAGCTCGTTTCTAGTAAGTATTATGGACAGTATACTAAGTATTCTCTACTTTGTTACACATCTGTATCAGAAAAACTAAGCGATTGTTTTTATTTATGGCTAGTTGGTTACAGGATAGCTAAGACAACAACAGCCAATCAGCTGGGAGCTTGTTCACGCCTTCTCTGTTCAGTTCAAAATTGTAATATCACTCTGCTACCTCAGGTGCTGTGTAATCCAATCAGCATTGTACGACAGCTGTGGCCAGTAGTCCATGTATTTCAATCTGCTTTTTGTTTTTTGCTGTAATTCTCTGTGCAGCATGTTTATTGTATGCAACAGTTATATAAAGCTAATACAGTAATGCCGGTTAGCTGTCAGTGGACAACAGACTGTAAGGAAAAATTTCATTTAAATATGTTAGAAATAACTATTTCAAGTCACTGAAATTAGATCAAACCATCAAGGAAAAAAATCTGGAAAAAACAGCATAACATTGTCATTACATCTGTTGCAGCACGGGGACATGTTTACGATAAAAACTACAAACGTTGTTGTCAGATGACCCACCATCAAACACAAAACAATGTAGTGTTAAACAAAATATTGACATTTTTTAATATCACCTATATTCAGTCATTGTACATCAATGCTGGGTGAAGTTAATAAGTAACCTGGGTAGCAATTCTTTTCGTGCTTGTCATGTGAAACACGATAACCTTATAGTGAATCACAACGAACAGAGTTGCTGCTCACTCACGCGTAAGTCGTTCTTCACTAAAAGCTCTCATAATACGAGGCAACTTTTTCCATATGAACTCTCGAGCTGACGTGCACAAGTTTGCATATGCATAAACAGAATTTAGATTAGCGTTTTCAAAAGCGTTTAGCATGCAGTGTAGAACGCCAATCTGGAAAATGAACAACCATACCCCACGCACGATTCCACAAAATTATACGTGTTAATTGTATAGGAATGGCGTACATGTGTACAAATTTACGACGACATTACGATGGAATCAATTTTGGTGTTTCGTTATCATCACACCCACACAAGTTCTCAAAAGAAAACAATCAATAATAATATTTTTTTAGTTAACGTCTGGGGAATTAAAGAAAATTACAGAAAACTATCAGTTTATTTGATAAACAATAACAAACACCCTTTCATTCACACCTTTTTATGCGATTCAGACGAATCAATGCGTACCACTCCTCCATTTATTCTAAAACCCTAACGTGACAGCACTACCTCTACTCCTACTCTCACAAATGTCAACATCTATTTTCCAAAGATTAAATGCTAACTGCAACTTCACTCTCGTTCACCCTTTGATTGAGTAGAAGTCATCACAAAGTTTGCCAAATTTTGACATTTTCAAGCCGCGATACTCGAACGTACATCGTAGTGTATTGTCTTCGAAGTCGCTGTTTTCAACAACTGTGAATTATATTTCCGCACTTTTCATCACTTATTAGTGTTTCACACGTGACGGAAACTGGACAGAGAAAAAACAGACACTCTATAAATAACAACGTAAATTGATGAATAGAGGTTCTTTAAACAAGTTTTTTGAGTAACGAAATGTAGTTCCCTTGAATGAGAAAGATACAGTTATTTGAAGTTTTTTTGGTACGCAAAAAACACACAGTGGATAAGGTAAACAGGCTCTATAAATTACCCTGGCCTGCACTGCTCAGTCGTGTTACTGACCCTGTTAACATATTCCAATAAACAAATACCGCATCTGACTAATTTCGTGCTGCTCTATCGAATGATCATGTAAAATTTCGCTTTAAAAATCATTTTGTTTGTAACAGCAAGCGCACTGACGCCCCCCGTCAACACATCAAACAGAAAACTGGACCAGTGCAAACCTATCTACACACTTATAGGGCTGATAACAAGTTTCAGTCAACATGTGTCATGTACGTGAAGGAAAACCACGAAACATTCACCAAGAGGAGTGGTGTCCACAGCTATAACATGCGCAATAAGGAAAACTTAGACATTCCCAGCTGTCGACTCTCCACGACACGGGACAGCTTTCAAACAGTAGCTCTTAAAATGTTCAACCATCTAAATACTAAAATGCCGTCCTACGATTAGATGAAATTTCGAGGAAAGATGTCGCAAAATCTACCCAAAAAAACACTGTACGGTTTAAATGAGTTGTTTGACAGTGAAACAGCAGATTGGACTCCCTAAAATATGCACTGTTATATGAAATGAAGTGAACGTGTACTTGTTTAAAAGTTCTCACTCCATATGTCATTAAGAGTTATGCTATACTTACGCAACTTTGTTCTTGTATTATTACACAAACTTACGCTAATTTGTTCTAGTATTATAATGCTTTTGTAATCTTAATCTTGCAACACTGACATAGTCTATCCAGTCTTGACTGGAAAACGATGTAGCTGTGGTAATAAATGGTAATACAAATATAGCAAGTCTCTTGTAGGTGTCGTCAGGCGTATTGTCTCTGACGTTTCGATAGATATTCGAAGTTCCGTTTTTGCGAAGTGTGGCTGGAGTCAGCCCATACATACATTGCTCATCATATCTTTCATGCGACGCCCAATGTTGACAAAGGGCATCGGTTTGTTTTCTATTACAAACAAAAAATTTTTGAAGGGATATTTTACGCGACCATTAGATGGAGCGGTCCCAAGCTAGTCTAGTGCGATATGCGTTTCATCGGCAACTCTTAACAGGAACAATAGAACACGAAGAATAACTAGTACTCCAGCAGTGACAGCACCGCCCTGCTACCGCCATGTGGGAGTGGCAATCAGCTGCTGCAGAAGGATTAGATCATTCTTCGCGTTTTACTATCCCTGTTAATATATGTCGATAAAACGACTATCGCAATAGACTAGTTTGGGACCGCTCTGTCAAATTGGCATGTTAAATTCCAATTAAAAATCAGTTTGTTTGTAACTGGAAACAAACAAACGCTTTCTGTGGAAACTGGGTGTCGCGAGGGTGAAGTGCTGAGTAGCATCTACCAGTTGGAATTGACAACCCTTTCCAAATGGGCGTTGAAAGGTGAACATGAACTCCACACTGAAAAGGAAGGACAAGGAAACTGAAGAATTGACATGGAAAAAAATGTAAGTGCCAAATTGCTCAAAATTCCAATTTTGCATGGAAAACAATCCATATTCCATTTACCAATGGCCAGAAGAAATGTCTGAGTGAAGAGTGTCTGTCTGTAATTCCCACTGGTGCCGTTACATGGCATCTGACACAACTCCAGGGTTGTTGCCATGGAGAAGGATGTTTGTACAATTTTGTACTCTGTGTGAGTGGACGCAACACTTAGTGAGCACTGCATGTTGAATTGTATTCACTATTTATTTAAATGAATTGCTACATTTACCTTGGAACTGTACGGAGTTAAGGTGTAAAGAAACATCCCAAAGGTGAAGGAGGCATGTAAACCTCCCAACAACGTAGGTTTTGGCCAGTTTTTTGTGAAGTAACCAAGACAGCGAACATAAACTACTTAATGTTCACATTATAACCCCTTCGTTATTGCTGCCGATTCCACTTTGTTCATTGTATCTGAATATGCTATAAATGCCACTATGGACTCAATCACTAAGTGAGAAAGATACCAGACGCTGAATAAGGTTTTCTCACATTTATTGGTGGAAGCCCAAGGCATGTATTTAATAAGCCATATTCATCTGACGAACATTGCAGGATGTACTGCACTGAGTTCGAAAGTTTATGTTTTAAAGACGATCTGTCATTTTCTAAGCATGAAGAGACAAAAAATATATACAAAGAACAAAAAAATAATAAAATTTCTAGTTATTGTTCCCAACATTAGAGCTACCTGTCCACTTAATCTTATGTTTTTCTGCAATTTTTAAACCAAACTATTAATTGATACAATAGTTAGACACAGGTAGTAAGCACATTACTATCATGTTTGTGCATGGTATATCTTCTATGCCTGACTTGCCCAGGTCCAGTGAATTTCAAAACCAAGACACACACACACACACACACACACACACACACACACACACACACACTTAAAATATCTATTGGTTAATTAATAATTTAAAGAGTAATAATTATGATGGAAATTTTCTGATACTGCTCAAGAGGTGCAACAGTAGTGAGTTCACTCAGGAGCTTGTGTCTCAGCTAATTTATGCACAGGGGCACACACTACAGACAGTCAGACTTATTATTTTTCGTATACAGGGTGTAAATTTTAAATTGACAAACCAGAATAACTCAAAAAATAAGCTCCACACGAAAAAATGTGTAGAATCCAAAGTTGATTATTTTGAGGGGGACATCTGCTGGTGCTAAAATTAGCCCGCCACCCCAACCCCCTGGGGGTGGGGTGGGAGGCAAGTTTAAAATTTCAAATGGGAACCTCCATTTTTTATTGCAGTATCAGATTCAACACAAAAAACTACGTACATTTTGTCTTAAACATTTGTTTTGATTCTTGGTAGTTGGCGCTGTAATTCAAGAAAATCCATGTTTCCACTTCTGCGTGGAAAATGGTTACGGATAAATAAAAAATACTTATTTACTTTGTACATTTTGAATCGCTAAAACTAAAACTCTCCCTCTCTCCCCAAAGTGGGGGTTTAAGAGAGAGGAATTAGAGTTTTACAAATGTTGACCCAAATATTTGCTACAAACGAACCGAAAACGTTCGGCTCCTTTTAAGCACCCACACCTTCACTCACTATAATACATCTAAATGAAAACTTTTTACACCACATACCAAGCGTTTGATAATTGAATAGTTCCTCTTGACATCTGCTTTGTCAATACATATATGGTTTCACATGCACAATATAAGCATTACAGTTGGACATAATATTATTTAACCTAAACATACATAACCCTTCTTATATCTAACTGTTGTTAACATGCCAGGTACATACACGGTGCAATTTTTACATATTCATATATAGATTCACTATAACATTTATAACTTTTGCAGAAATCAGCAGTTCAGTACCACTGCATGCCCTTTAAGATTTTAGTTTCGCCTTCATTCTTTGGAAGCATGCAACAATATCTTATTATATATATATATATATATATATATAGAGAGAGAGAGAGAGAGAGAGAGAGAGAGAGAGAGGGAGAGAGAGAGAGTCTGATGATATGCATTAACCACTTTCCTCAAATTTCGTCTGACTCACGTTCCTGTAAATCCAGGTTGTTAACGAAAGAGAAGAAATCTTCATTATGCATTAACCAACACACACAGGCATAGCTATGCTTAAATGTGCCTCTCTCAGGTCTACAAGGAAAGTGTCTACTGATCTACAAGGAATGGTAACAGGGAGTGGCAGGAAGCATTTTTTTTCTGCTGCTGAAATTCATCATTTACACAACATAGAATAATTCAGTAAACTCTTGGCACACACTTTTTTGTATCTTTGTGAAACTACTTACTTAGTGTTTGCTAAACTAATGGCAGAATTCTGGCAGTGAAGTGTCATACAAGCTATCAATATCACTTGTTTGGAAGAAGCTGTAGTGAGTAGAATTCAGTGTACCTAATTTATATCCATATCTCCAAGATACTACTCTTGTATACATAATGTACTTAAATATGTCACTACGAAGATTGTGCGAAGAAACGTAGAAGAACGTTCAGATGGGTCGTGATCCTGTGTAAATGCATCATGAATACTCATATTTAGTGTTCAATCAGTAGCTTGCACTTTTCATATTCAGTCTGACTCCTTGTTGCATTTGTAGTATTAGAACTAAACTTCACTTAAAACATTCTACATAATGTAATCTCTTCATATATGCACACTCAATTTCACACGCACACACACACACACACACACACACACACACACACACACACACACACACACACACATTCAGCAAAATACAGAACTCCTTGAAACACTAGAGAAAGGAATTTCAAATTCACAGGATATGTACTTAGTATGTTTTGCAGAAATGATTAGAGTTTAAATCATGTCGGCATGCGGGTTGAAGGCCAACATCGATATAGCAGCGCAACATCACCTACTGGTAAAATGTGCCTGTAACTCTCGTTGTGGCAGTAAACCAAAGGCAATAAATCAATGCGATTTGAGCAGATGTGCAGGATGCATCACAAACATATGTGCGAATCATACCATCCAGTCAGCGAGTTTGAAAGAGGGCCATTATTGGCATGAGAGAGTGTGATACATCTATGCTGGAAATTGTTGCTCATGTGGACGAAGTGTTTCAGCAGTGCAACAGATGTGGGCAGAATGGTTCACTGAAAGCCGAAGAAGACGACGTCACACCACCCAGCTTCCCCACCCCTACGCAGAGAAGATCGACACCTCATCAGAATGGCATTGCAGGACAGATCTGTGTCCTCCTAAACTCTGGTAGAAACAGTGTAACACATCTTATACTATCAGGGGTGACAGTCCATCGCTGTTTATTACTGTATGGATTATGTGCTTGCCATCCACTTCTCCACCTATCTTTGATGAATGTGCAGAAACATGCTCAGTGGCAATGGAGTATGGAAAGACATCACTGGGGACAGGAGAGTGGCATCAGATAGTGTTTTCAGACAAATCGAGGTCCTGTTTGTTTGAAAATGGTGGCTGCATTTTGCTTCACCACAATTTGGCAAAGCAGCCTCACAGTGACTGCATTCACACAGACATACAACACCATTTAGAGGTGTTATGGTGTGGGGTGCTATGGGGTACAACCACAAATCACAGTTGGAGAATGTCCATGGCACTGTAACTAGTTTGACTTATGTGACTGACATCTTGTGACCCATAACAATACCCTTTCTACACGAGACTCCAGACGCCATTTTTCCAGAAGACAATGTATGGCCACATGTTGCTGTATGTACATGTGCGTTCTTGATGTCACAGGATGTCAGCCTTTAGGCCTGGTCCACCAGGATGCAGATCTGTTTGAGAAGGATGCAGATCTGTCCTGCAATGTCATTCTAATGAGCTGTCGATCTTATGGGGTGGGGGAGCTGAGTGGTGTTACCTGACCCATCTTGTCATGTTCTTCGTTCTTCATTGAATCAGTGAACCATTCTGCACACACCTGTTGCACTGCCAAAATACTGCATCCACATGAGCAGCAATTACCGGGATGGATGAATTACATTCTCTCATGCCAATAATGCACCCTCTTTCAAAATTATTGTTTGAATGGTATGATTCGTGCATACGTTTTTGAAGCATCCTGCACATCTGCTCAAGTCACAGTCATCCACTACCTTCGGTTTATAGAATTGTCACCAACCGAAAATATGTGGGATATGGTGAAACGACAGGTGCAGCACTGTGACCCAATGCCAATCACCACAGATGAACTTTCGAACTAGGTGAATGTAGGATAGACGGCTGTACCACAGGACGCCATTCACGCCTTATACACGTCGATCCCATTATGCATGGAACAAATTATCAATGTCCACGGTGGATCCTGTGCCCTCTGGACAACAGGACACATGATGAACCAAGGTGGCTCAAATGTTAGCGATTTATTCAGAACATAATAATGTATATGTCCCGTGAATATGAACTTATTATTTCTAGTCTTTCAAGGTGATCTGTTTTTTCTGAACATGACTGTATTTACTCATATCGCGGTGTGGCTCGTTTTCTTTGATACGAGATGCCTAGATTCTCCTTCCTACCTTTACCAGGGCATGTCCTTGCATCGTTACCTGGAATAGAAGCTTAATAATAACTTCTAAATTAAGAATGTAGTTGCTCCATGGCTAACTAACGTACACTATCATTTCTCTCCTCACACACACATCTCTTTAGACCAAGTATGTGGATGTGTAAATTCATCAACTCCTTTTTCATTCTCAAAACCAGTCTTTCTTTTATAAGAGCGCAAACATTCATAGCATGTCTGTCGTTTTGACTAACCTTTTTCTGTCCTTCCATACTTGTACTATGATTATACCTGCAATTAATAACTGTTGCTGTAGACAGGCACAAACTCGTAATCTTTCGTTGTTCGTTCAGAATAGGACCACAATCCTGCATTAATATTTCTTTCGTTGTATGTAGATAGTTTCCTTCTAGTGTTTTATTCATTGTGTATACAGGGTGTTACGAAAAGGTACGGCCAAACTTTCAGGAAACATTCCTCACACACAAATAAAGAAAAGATGTTATGTGTACATATGTCAGGAAACACTTAATTTCCATGTTAGAGCTCATTTTAGTTTCGTCCACCTACGCTCAATGGAGCACGTTATCATGATTTCATATGGGATACTCTAGCTGTGATGCTAGAACATGTACCTTTACAAGTACGACAGAACATGTGGTTCATGCACGATGGAGCTCCTGCACATTTCAGTCGAAGTGTTCGTACGCTTCTCAACAACGGATTCGGTGACCAATGGATTGGTAGAGGCGGACCAATTCCATGGCCTCCACGCTCTCCTGACCTCAACCCTCTTTACTTTCATTTATGGGGGCATTTGAAACCTCTTGTCTACGCAACCCCAGTACCAAATGTAGAGACTCTTTGTGCTCATATTGTGGACAGCTGTGATACATTACGCCATTCTCCAGGGCTGCATCAGCGCATCAGGGATTCCATGCGACGAAGGGTGGATGCATGTATCCTCGCTAATGGAGGACACTTTGAACATTTCCTGTAACAAAGTGTTTGCAGTCACACTGGTACGTTCTGTTGCTGTGTGTTTCCATTCCATGGTTTATGTGATTTGAAGAGAAGTAATAAAATGGGCTCTAACATGGAAAGTAAGCGTTTCCGGACACATGTCCACATAACATATTTTCTTTCTTTGTGTGTGAGGAATGTTTCCTGAAAGTTTGGCCGTACCTTTTTGTAACACCCTGTATAGCTACCATGTAAACTTGTAAACATTGTAAATACTAGTGTGGTGTGTAGGTAGGTTTATGTTGTTAGTTATTCTTTCTTCCTCCGTAAATTTTATTTTATTTTAAACCCCCTTACTGTATTAATATTATCCTTATAGTGTAGACTATAGTAATTAATAGTAATTAATTTTAATAGTAATTAACTTATATTAAAACTCCAGAATATAGCTTATTTGGTAGGTGGATGCCAAGTTTCTGTTGCATCTGGCATGCAAATCGTCATGATGGACTGAATTATTTCTGCACATGCACTGTGACTGCTAACCTATGTGTTAATTCCTACCCTGCACGTCCTCTCCCTCTCATAATGTTACTTCATGTGTTTACATATCAAGTGCATTGTCACAATGTGTTTGGGAAATGTACGTGTTGGAGAATGTATTGACACCACTCAATCGTGCTTGAGTTTCAGGTTTCATATAGCCTTTTGACACTAAGCAGAATCTTAAATTACTATAACTCACCTTGCTTCCATTTAAAAACATATAAAACAAATAAAATGAAAATTTTCTCTTAAATTAAAATGAACAGTTGTTATATGTTTATTGTATTGAAATATTTAATTTGTTCATGTACAATATTTTAAGTGGGGTTTGACCTTTGTCCAGTTCTTTTAGTGTAGAAATTTTCTCAGATCCTTGTGGGGATAACGTCCCTTGCCCTTTCCGTTATTATGGTGGCTAATCTGTATGCACCTGGATGTGGGATTTTGGTAACCACAAATGGCCCAGTGTACAAAAGCTGCCATTTACGACTGAGCCTCCCATATTTCATAGATTTAGGGTGTATTCATAGTAATACCTATTGCCCAGTGCACTCTAATCTTTTGTCATACGACTTTTTCCTCCATTCAGCATTTTTCTCCAGGTTAATCAAAGCCTGGCATACCTTTTCTTCAAAAGACATCTCTCCCCTAGGGACGTTGGGAAATGGTTTTTCCCACTTGTCGACTTCTCTCCTTTTAAACATCAATTCGGTTGGTGTGAAACTGGTTGAAGTGTGTGCTAAGTTGTTAGCGATTTGTTGAAACTCTGAGGCAAACTCAATCCATTTCATGTGATTCTGGGGTGTATATGTACATATAAAAGCTGTTAAAGTTTTTGAATATCCTTGCTATTGGGCGTGCGTTGGGGTGAAATATGGATACTAATATATGTTTTATCTTGTTGGTGCTATTAAATTACTTCCATTTTTTGCTTACAAAGTGTGATGCATTGTTCATTAACAATATCTGCGGCTTCCCCACACTCAGGAGAAGATCTTCTATAATCCTCCTAATTATAAAAATTGCAGTCTCAAACCACACTGCATCCAACTTACCATGTTTTGTGAAAACATCGTTAAAGGCAATAACATATTTGACACCTCCCTTCCCTTGAAGATAGGATCCAGCAGCATCCAAGACACCAATTCTAAAGGTTTTGTGGGCAGTATAGGATGTAGTTCAATCAACTTGGATTTGTTTGAGTGCTTTGTCTTTTGGTCAGTAATGCACTTTCGAATTACTTGGAGAACTATTCTCTGAGAGTTGGGGAAATAGCAGTACAAAATGAAATCATCTATGTAACTTTCCAGTAACCATACACACCATTGTCCTAGATTCAGTCTATGTGAATGAAACAGGACTCCCTCGTATATAGTATGGAATTACTTCAAATTTCGTCATTATTTACAGGCATTTTCGACCTTATTTTTTTCCGTCGCTGGTCTCCCCCTTGCAATTGCTCCAAACTTACACACATTTATATAATATCGTTGTTGTATCTAGCCCTGCACAAGTAGAACCCTAATTTCAGAATACTGTTCTGTGAATTCTAAGAATTCATCAAGCCCTTGAGGTAACCTTGACAAGGTGTCTGCAATTATGTTTTGTTTATCTTTGATGTATATGATTTCAAAACTGAACACCTGTGAGTACATGCACCACCTGGCTAACATTCACTGTAATAATCTGCAAGTCAACAGAAAAGAAAGTGCTTGATGGTCACTGGAGATTTAGGTGTGCTTGCCCCATAAGTGGTACTCAAATTTTTTAAATGCCAATATAACCCCGAGAGCCTTGAGTTCTGTCACAGAATATGAAGACTCGGATTCAGAAAGTGTTAAACTAGCAAAACTAATCACCTTAAGTGTTGGTTCCCCATTATCTTCAGTGATCTGAAATAAGCATGCTCCTAGTCCCTGAGAAGAAGCATGTCTACTCAAGCAAAAATCCTGTGACATGTCAGGGTGGTGTAGTACATTTGCACATAGTAAGGCTTTCTTTATTTTGTCGAATTCTGCTTGATGTATTCATGGATTGTTTTTCCTCAAAAGATTCAGGAATGCATCACTATTCAATAACTGGTCTGGAATTAAAAAGTGAAACCAAACTCAAATATGCCTTGAGTTTTTTTATTCTGTGGTGGTGGGAAATGTTTGATCACATCAAAGTTTCCTGGATCTGGTAGTATCCCCTGTGGTGAGATAATATGACCCAGGAATTTCACCTATTCTTTTTTCGTTAAATTAACTGTGACCCTATATTCTGTAAATCAGTATAATACCTGTACTAAAGGCATCATATGTTGTTCCCATGTGGGGGTAGCTACTAAGAGGTCATCAACGCAGAGAGTGACTCTACTGAAGAGTTTTGGTACCAAAGCTTTGTCCAATGTAGAAATGAAAACACTCATGCTCCCATTCAAGCCGAACAGCAAAACAAAAAAATTCATAGCTCCCTCCCCACACTTACAGAGGCTTTCTACTAGTTTCATGTAATGCTATTTAGCAATACAACGCCTTTAAATCAGTTATAGTGAGGTATTTAACGTTCTGAAATATCAGTAACTGTTCTTGAAGGCTGTCAGGGCGTGTCCTCACAGGAACAATTATTTTGAGTATACTTAGGCAATACAAACTTGACTCTACCATTGGACTTGGCGACAGCTAAAATAGAACTAGAATACTGGGAATAGGAGGGTTGTATGATCTTGCAATTTATCATCTCTGCAATTTCTTTCTTCACAGCTTCTCTTATTTGCCCAAGGAATTGAATATGAAAAAAGCTGAAATTCTTGTGTGGATAAACTGTCATTTTATGCTCATAACCTTTTATTACCCCAGTTTGCCTTCTAAATGCTTGCATATACCGATCTATTACTCCTCGTAACCCCTCCTTCTGATCCTCCGACAAACAAGCAGATTCACTTACCTCGGTTTCTGACACTCTTCGGGTTCATGTTTTCTTGAGAAGCTGCTCACCCCTTTGTGTATCAAGAAACAGTTCGTTTGGGTATGAGAATTGTGCTCTTATATCAGTACTCACTTTGAGTGCATTTTCAGTTATGCTAGTTTCAATTAAATTTACTGGTACCTCTGTTCGTTGATTGTAAAGAAAGATATTCCTTGCCCCATGTCAACCTGTGCTTTGTATTGCCTAAAGGTATCTATTCCAGTAAGACAGTTACTACAATTTTTTCACTAGCCGAAAAATACACTTTAGAAAAAAATCGCTGATGGTAATGACTATTAATGGCTGAAGTTTAACTGCTTTTGACTTGCTCCCCACTGTGGTTAGAATACAACAATTCTGAACCAGAAAAGTTGGTACATAACATCGTCTTTGCAACTCATTAAACAGACTTCATGGTATTACATCTGTCAATGCACCTGTGTCAAGTACCACAGGTACATCTAGATTAAATATCCTGGCTTTAATTATAGCTTGCACTGACTCATCATTATCCCTGTCTAAGTTATTTACATCTTCCCAACACAGCTCTTCCTTCATACCTACGTCTTGGTCATAACTGAGAATGTAACTTGGAATAAATTGCATGTCTGCCCCTTTTATTGGCCTGTGAGTGGGGGCTTATAGTGATCTGTTCAAGTTTTCCTTATTGATTGGGGGTTGCCTCTTCATTGTGAGTAACTTCAATTACCTGCATGTTGTGAATTTGACCTCACCAGTTCATGTCCTGTATTGCCATGGAATGAAATCCTCCATGACCTTGATTCCCACTGGATATATAACTGTTATTCTGTTGATTGTAACTGCCAGGTAGAACACTGCTGAATGGTGTATTTGCAGTCAGCTACTGCCACTTCCTGTATAGGTTATTGCCCCTGTGGAGGTACACTGTGAACTTGTTGCCCAAAGCCCCTCTAAGTGGTTTAAACCAGACTATTGTATTTCTGTTTGTAATTTACTTTGAAACCTTGTTTGTACTTTTGATTTCTCGCTTACCATAATTATTCCTTCTATTATTGATGTAGCATGGGGCATGGAGGTACCAACTGTGTTGGTTGTTACCACTGTTGCCATTCTGCTATTGCCTATTTTGCAGAGGGGCACACTGCAAATTAATGTTCTGTGGATGTGACAGCGCCTCTTCATATGTTAGGTCAATTGAGTCAAGTACAGAAGTAGTAGGGCAAAGGGGGCATCAGAGCGTTTTATTAGTGTAGGTTGCGTACATTATGGGCAATCTTATCATTTTTTTGGTTGAAAGGTCATTAATCTATTGTTCTGTTAAGTGGGTTATGACCCCTGGGCATAATCCCTCCTTTGAGAAACCTTCCCCCACAACTCCCTCTCCCCCACCTGCCTCTCACTAGTAAAAGTACACTTTCAGGACCAGAGTTACTCAAATATCCCCCTCCCACTCTATTAATTTGGTAGTCTAATTTATTAAATTGATCAATTAGTTTACCTCTCCCACTCTTGTAAACCCCTGAGCCCTCCTCCTCCCCTCCTCCACCTGGAAACTGGCGGGAAAAAGATTCAGTTGATTGATTGCACTATATGGAATATTGTTTGAACAATTTATTTGATTTGTTTATTTGATTGATTGCAGTATATGGAATATTGTTTGAACAATTTAGACAATATATGGAATATTGTTTATTTAAAGAATTTATTTGATACGAGGTGGAGTATTGAATATAGTTTATTTATTTATTTAAAGAATTTGACAGAACATCGATCGCAATGTAAGGAATATAGTTTAAACAATTTCTCATAGACAAGGCAATGAGCGAAATATTGTTTATTTAAACAATTTATAGGATATAAGGTAGTGTTTGGAATATAATTTATATATTTGTTTAAAGAATTTGTCGGGAAATTGACTGTACTGTATGTTGTACTGTTTATTTAAACATTTTGTGGGTCACAAGGCAGTATGGAATACTTAAACAGTTGCAGCGTTTTTTTATCCCAATCACACAAAGAATACCATCAACACGACCCACCGCACATGATTACACTGTTAAAAATCTTTCGCACCGACCACAGGGCATTGCACACAGGGCCGACCAGTTTGCTATTCCTGCAGGTGCAGGTCACACTATGCCCACTCAGACCCTGTGGCTAACAGACTGGATGTTGTGCTAATTCTCGAACAAAAGTATCACATGACAGCAAACCTTTGATATTTGACACCTCAGTGTGTTGTGTTCTCTCAGCATCCATCAGTTATGTGGTGTAACATGCAATTGACTTGTATACAACTGCATGTTCTGTTTGTGACTTCTCTACTTGCAGTTGTTGACATCAAACATCTCCACACCACTCTCAACAGAGGACTTCCAATGCATGTGTGATGAATCATGTTCATCGATAGAAAACTTATTTCATCACTCTCCACTAGACTAACGAAGATGTATGCATAGGACTCAATTACTCCATCACATCTTGGACATAAATCAAGTCTTCAGTTTCTTATAGGAACAAAGTGACTGTTACAATACTTTTCATATTCGTCCCATGGAAAATGCATGCATGTGAATCACTGGGGAGAGGGCAAATCTAACGATTATTTTAGTACGTTGGTGTATAAGATGGGTTAGATATTATCGTAGAAAATTAAACAGCACTTAGGTATGTCAGCAATATGGGCATATACATATAAGAAACTGAGGAAAAAAGAAGAAAAATGACATAAAATCGGTAAAATTCGACGAAAACCTGGTATAATCAGCAAAACTTAATGTGAAATACGTAAAAATTGAGGGAAATACAGTGAAATATGTAGACTGATGTCAAATACACACGCCTTAATAGTGGAAAGAGGAGGCAGTCTAGAGATGCGGTGTCAAGGCGAAATGACAAAATTATCCCACACATGAACAATACAACCCAACATTGGACCATGACTTCTGTGGGCAAAAGGAAGTTTACCAGGGGCGGTGGTAAACTGAGATAAGACTGTGCTGCTGATCGTGGTGTTTATTTCCTCATAAGATGTCACTATTTCTTTGTATGCATTTTCGGCTGCCAGTGATCATTTTATAGGACTGTTGTGAACATATCATGATTTCCGAACCATAATCGGACTGAACTTTGTGAACAGCTGGCAAATGCACATCTGGAGACTATATAGTGTTTGTGTTACAAAGAATAGATGTTTTCTTTGGTGTACAAGCTAGTAGTTTTATCACTTTACAGTTTGTCACCGTAGTTTGTCGTAGAGAAACTTGCATGGAGAATATATGTCATGTGCTGGGAATAGATTTCTTACATTGGAATGTTGACAGTGTTGCATTCCACATGATTAATAGATCAGAAACTACACCACTCTAACATTATAGTGTGTTTAAATGCAGAACCGTTTAGCTTTTGGAATGGGTTTGTGTTCCATGATTATTTATCTCTTTTTGATATCATCTTGGTATGGACGCCAAACACCGAAACATTACTCCAGAATTGAGAGCACAGTTGATTTACACAAAATGTTTAAACTACGTCCACTTTTAGTTCTATCATGCATAACCCACTCATTTCTCGTTAATGGTCTGTTATATCATCACAGCACTCTCATATCAACTATATATCGACAAGGGGTGCTGATCCCCTTGACATGTGCGGATCTGGAGAGATCTTGTGCATGAGGATGGACGCTCTGAGTAAGTAGGTGTGGAACAGTCTTCGCTGAACAGCAGTTACGGACTTGGCTCGTCTGTTCCTTCACGAGACATGAAATGAAACACATATAGTACCCTCCTACTTCTAATCAGCTGCAAATTAAATCGAGGACAATGTTGAGGGGAGGGTTGGTCAAAGACAGAGATGGGGAATGTCACACAAGATGGCTCTGTGAGTCCCATGCACATAGAGAAAGATGGGCAATCGTAATCGTAAATAATGCACTATGATCGAAGTGCAAGATATATGTAGATCGATACAGGACGCAGTCTGGTATACTTTAGTGTATGTGTTCGAGAATTAACAAGAATGGGCGTATAGAAAAGGCATCTATCTACATTTACAATCTAGTATGTGGTACACGCGGAGTAGTGGAAGGGTGGTTTAGAGATGATACAGAAATTGGGAAGCATGCTGCCACATCATTGGTCTGTATTGAAATTACAGAGACTTGATACAATTTCTAAAATTGATCGCAGTATCCGCTGTGGTGCTTATTACAATACATCATCCCAAACTGACAGCGTCTTTTCCATTCCATCCGTCCACTGGTATGCTGTTGATTACCACATAATGACTGACTGATGCCACTTGTTTGAGATGGGGCGAGTCTCGGTGGGAGCAGCACCTTCCAGGGATGGCCTGCACAAAATAGTGATCGCATACATGACTGCTACATGAGGTATCAATCGAAACAGAACACCTACACGTCTGCCACCAGGTCACTGTGGCAGATGATTTTAAATGCAGAGGTTAGTAATCACCTTCAGGGGGCTGTTTAGAATCGCCCCGGAATACTGCAAACTCTTCCAGCTTCCATCTGTTGGACTGTCTTCCACATTTTTTGTCAATAAGGAACACTGCCTCTGTCGGTTATTTCAAACCTTCTGTATGTTGTGGGAGCAGCATAGTTTACACCATGTGATGTCCAGCTTTCAGTGAGAGGTAATGGATCAAGAAGGTTAATGTCAATGTAACACCTGACACAAACCTTGAAGTCGTGGTAGAAAAAACAAAATGATGGCGGTGTACAAAGCTGTTGTCATACACTGCTTGAATGTGTTAGAGAGGAAAAAAAACAATGCATCAAATACGCTGCTTGAATGTGTTAGAGCAGAAAAAAAACAATGCATCAAACTACTTAAGGCAACGGCCTTGCCGCAGTGGATACACTTGTTCCCGTGAGATCACCGAAGTTAAGCTCTGTCGGGCGTGGTCGGCACTTGGATGGGTGACCACCCAGGCCCCATGCGCTGTTGCCATTTTTCGGGGTGCACTCAGCCTCGTGATGCCAATTGAGGAGCTACTCGATCGTATAGTAGCGGCTTCGGTCAAGAATACCATCCTAACGACCGGGAGGATGACACGGCGGTCGGAAGGTCCCGGTAGGCCACTCGTGGCCTGAAGACGGAGTGTGCGTTTTTTTATCAAACTACTTATGAAAGAACAACAAACGGACCCTTTCTTGCGATTTATAGTCTTTGGGATATGGTCCTCCTACAGTACTGGTGATGAAACTTTACACTGGTTGGTGGAAGCGACTTTGATCACATACAACTTGCTCCAACATCTATAAATTTAATAAGATGGCCACATCTGCTCAATGCCAGCACACAGACGATATTGGTTTTAGATATATCCGAAGACAGGGGCGCAGTAATATCATATCGAGTTCTCTGGTGGGTGATGTTAGTGGAATTTTTATAGTTCGTAGTTTTTCTGTTAGATGGTGCAAAGTGACAAGGAGGGAGAGAATATGACAGACATAAATGCACCCTGAGAAGCGCCGATCTCCTTGAGTCCACAGTAACTATATGTAGTTTGGAGACACACAACAATGCAGAGTAAAATCCTCATCCTTCTTCCAGTTTCTGTATTATGTGGAGTCTTCCTAATTTTCCTGATGAGCAATACCACCATTACTGCTCGTACTGTTTTTTCAACTACCTCGTGTTGCAGGAGAAGCTTCGTTTGGTGCTAGCCTCACACATCGCACACGATTGGCAGAGTTACGTCAACATGTTCCCATTTCCACCCAGTAGCCAAAACAAGATACTGCCACATTAACTCAGCTCATTCTGTTTCTCCACGGGATGCAGAGTATATTCGATACGGTATAGTGTTCCCTGGCTTCCGTTCAGTTCTGACTTAAATTGGAGTGATCATATGGACAAAGCTGCAGGGAGGATGGGGCAGTGACTGAGAAACAGCTACAAGATGCAGAGGGACTGTCTAAAACCACGTTGTATTTTTCTGTATGGGATCCTTAGGAGATAGGTCCAGAAAGGTGACTCATTTCGAGGTATGAGAGTGGCACAAATGTGTTCCGTCAGTGGCTGTAATCACTGAAAGATGTCTCCATAGGATTGAACGTAAGTATGTTTTTGAATGAATAGATTTGATTCCAAATTGAAGACAGTGTTTCTACCATAACGCATAACACTATCAGTGAATCTTGTGTGCGCCTGTAGAACCAAGACCGCAGGGTGACGGTAACATAGTCGTTGTGATTGCGTTTCTAACATCTGATCGCTTATGAGACCATTACGTCTCTCTTCCTAGGAGACATTGGTACCCCTCTCAAGAAAAACAAATGAGGCCTCTCAAGAAAAACAAATGAGGCATGTCCATCCATCGCAGATTTTTGCTCAATATTGTTTGGTGCCACCAGCAATAAATTGTTGGCGAATTATTATACTTAGTAGGGGACGCGTGATAGATTCGATGTGATCGGCAGGCTTATAAAGTTTGTGTTGCGGTGTAAAATTATTGTGGCCATTGTTCTGACATGTGCACAGAAAACGACCATGAGAGGTAGAGCTGGAAGCATGGACTTGGGAGATTGTAATTTCAACGCGCCGATACTCGCATGAGAGGACGAAAGATTTTACGTGAAAAATTGTGTCCGGTTATAAAAGGGATATAGATATTGAAATTTCTAGAGTCACAACCGTCAAGGGGAGGTACTTCCAATACTTTGTTCATTATCAAACGGTAATCATCAGATTAGTGGTGTAATCGTAATATTTAATTGTAGTTATAGTAATAAATATGTGGCTGGTTTCCTAGGACGGCACTGTTTGGCATGCAGGGGCCTTTGGTGGAGATAGCCTGTGGCTGGAACAAATGGGCATTTCTGGATTAAGACGAGCGAGGTGGCGCAGTGGTTAGACACTGGACTCGCATTCGGGAGGACGACGGTTCAATCCCGCGTCCGGCCATCCTGATTTAGGTTTTCCGTGATTTCCCCAAATCGCTCCAGGCAAATGCCGGGATGGTTCCTTTCAAAGGGCACGGCCGACTTCCTTCCCCGTCCTTCCCTAATCCGATGAGACCGATGACCTCGCTGTCTGGTCTCCTTCCCTGAAACAACCAACCAACCAACCTGGATTAAGTCTCTCACGAGGGATGGGCACAAAGAAAAGTTCCGGCCAGCTGGCTAGTCGATTCTTGCCCACAGCTGCAAGGGCAGGCCCCACCGATGGCCCTCACTGGACAGCTGAATAGTGAACTAATACTCAGCGTACGTTGGGCTGTCTCCTCCATAAAGTGTGATGAATGTTTTCTCTGTGGAAAACTGAACGATTGAGTATCGATCACTGCCAAGTGCTTGCACTGGACCTATTAATAACATCCGAATTCCTGCCACTCCAACCATCCTCAGATGCCCTCCATGGCCGGGGGTGGTGCACTCTGGCATACACGCACATCTACAACTGCAGCTGCGACTGCGGCGGTAATTTTCTGCGACCTCTGAGCATAGGCACCCTTGGTGTACGAGAGGACAGGCGCACTGCATATGGACATCTGGGAGGTGACTGTGAGGAATGTGTGAGTGTTCCTAGCGATCTCAGGCACCTAATCATAACAACTACTGCTACGGGCAGGATCGTGGTTTAAGTGTGTCTTGTTTAGTGCTTCGCAATACATCACAGTGCATTCTGTCTAGCAGTGCTACTTGCTGTTGTCTCTATCCTATCACGCAGTAGACCCTTCCTCCTCCTCCTCCTCCTTTTCCTCCCGAATGTAACAGAGAGAGCCAATTTAGGAATTCTATAGTGCTTTCAAAACCCAATCACGACATCATAGTCCCGATTGTTAGTGATCTCCGATATCTAGCCATGGGAGCTACCAATACTATGAACTGAATCATGGTTTAAATGTGTTGTGTTTAATGCTCCTTGATACATCACAGTGGACTCTGTCTTGCAGAGGTATTTGTTGTTGTTGTCTCTATACTATCATGCAGTAGGCTCTTCCTCCTCCCCCCTAATGTAGTGTAGAGAACTAACTTATGGGTTATATAGTGCTTTAAAAACCCAATCGCAACATCAAATCCCATATTGAGCAATTTATTATTTCCGATAGTGGTACTGCGGACACACACACCAGTCCAGCCCCTCCACAGATTGTTTAACAACATAGCATGAAGATGAGCTGAAATTTGAAATTTCTAGCTATCTCCAAAGTAATGGACTTCCTATCAAATGACCAAATTCTGTCAGTATCCACAGATAGGAGGCAATGGGGGAAAAATCCAATAGGGTTTGGAAACTAGGCAGTTGCGAGGTCAAATCCTGCCAAATTTTCCAATCCTAGCATCCACCAATTGAAAGCAAGGAAAAACCATCCCACACAAAGGGCATCGATTTAGTTAATTAGTCATTCAATCTGATAGAGTGAGTGAATATTTCCAAGAAAACCACAGACTGGCGTTTACCAGGTAAACACTGCTTTGTATGCAGTTGAATCTGAGCACAGTAAGTGGTGCGCATAAATCCAGCAGTGGCATGCAACAGGGTGTGGCCACTTGAGAGAGAGAGAGAGAGAGAAAGAAAGAAAGACATAGAGGGAGAGGGAGAGGGAGAGAGAGAGAGAGAGAGAGAGAGAGAGAGAGAGGGGATGTATTTCGACAGGAATTTCTCGGGTATCAAATATCAAAGGGTTTCCACTACCTGACGCTTTTATTCAGAGATTAGCGCAAAATTCGGTCTGTCAGTTGCAGGGCCCAAGAGGGCAGAGTGCGACCTGTGTGTGTGAGACTGGTGAAGCGGTCAGCCCTATGTGCAATGCCCTGTGTTCAATGCAAAAGATTTTTAACAGTGTATTTACGTGCAGTGAATTATGTTGATGGTATTCCTTGTTTGATTGGGATAAAAAAACGGTGCAACTGTTTAAATATTCCATACTGCCTTGTCACCCATAAAATGTTTAAATAAACAGTACTCCATAAGTACACTCAATTTCCTGACAAATTCTTTAAATAAATTAATTAACTATATTCCAAATATTACCTTGTATCCCATAAATTGTTTAAATAAACAATATTCTAAACATTGCCTTGTCTACCAGAAAGTGTTTAAAGAATCTTCCATACACTGCAATCGATTTTCTGCCAAATTCTTTAAATAAATAAATAAATAAACTATATTCCATACTCCACCTTGTATCAAATATACTGTTTAGGTAAACAATACTCCACACATTGTTTAAATTGTTTAAGCAATATTCCATATATTGCTTGCAATCGATTTCCTGCCAAATACCCAATCAAATGGGTCTTTTCCCTCCCAAAATTCCAAGTAAAGGAGAGCAGGGGGAGAGCTGGGAGGCTTACTACAGGGGGAGGGGTTAATTAATTGATCAATTTGGATAATTAGTCAATAAGATTGATAGAATGGGAAGGTGCTATTCGAAAAACTCTGGCCTGAACGTGTACTTGTTTCAGCGAGGGGGAGGGGGAGGGTATGAGGTTTCCAGAGGGGTTGGGAGGAGGAGGGGAAGGGATGGGGGAGGTTTCTCAGAAGGAGGAATTATCCCCAGGGGGCATAATCCACTCAGCAGAACAACAGATTGAGGACCTGTCAATGAAAAGAAAACAATAGATTTGCCCCTGAATGTATACTTGCCCTGATGTAGGCAACCCTCAAAAACAAATCGTGCTGATCCCCCCTTTGCCCTACAACGCAACATATGGAGGCTGGAAGAGTTTGCAGCATTCCGGGGCGATTCCAAACAGCTCCCTGAAGGTGACTGATAACCTCTGTGTTTAAACTCAACCGCCACAGTGACCTGGTGGCAGATGTCTAGGTGTTCTGTTTCGATTGATCCTTCATATAGCAGTCCTGTATGCGATCACTATTTTGTGCAGCCCATCCCTGGAAGGTGTTGCTCCCACCGAGACTCCCCCCATCTCAAACAAGTAGCATCAGTCAATCATTATGTGGTAATCAACAGCATACCAGTGGATGGATGGAATGGAAAAGACGCTGTCAGTTTGGGATGATGTATTGTAATAAGCACCACAGCTGATACTGCGATCAATTTTAGAAATTGTATCAATTTTCCATAATTTCAATCCTGACCAAAGACACAGCAGCATGCTTCCCAATTTCTGTATCATCTCTAAACCACCCTTCACTACTTTGTGTAGTACCACATACTAGATTGTAAATGTAGGTAGATGCCTGTTCTATACGTCCATTCTTGTTAATTCTCGAACACATACACCAATGTATACCAGACAGCGTCCTGTATCGATCTACATATATCAAGCACTTCGATCATAGTGCATAGTGCATATTTACGATTACGATTGACCATCTTTCTCTATGTGCATGGGAGTCACGGAGAATTCTCGGCCGGCTGGAGTGGCCGTGCGGTTCTAGGCGCTACAGTCTGGAGACGAGCGACCGCTACGGTCGCAGGTTCGAATCCTGCCTCGGTCATAGATGTGTGTGATGTCCTTAGGTTAGTTAGATTTAATTAGTTCTAAGTTCTAGGCGACTGATGACCTCAGAAGTTAAGTCGCATAGTGCTCAGAGCCATTTGAACCATTTGAGAATTCTCGTGTGAGATTCCCCGCCTCTGTCTTTGACCAACCCTCCCCTCAACATTGTCCTCGATTTAATTTGCAGCTGATCAGAAGTAGGAGAGTACTACTATATGTGTTACATCCCAGGTCTCGTGAAGGAATAGACGAGCCAAGTCCGTAACTGCTGTTCAGCGAAGACTGTTCCACACCAACTTACTCAGAGCGTTCATCCTCATGTACAAGATCTCTCCAGATCCGCACATGTCAAGGAGATTAGCACCTCTTGTCGGTATATAGTAGATATTAGAGTAATTCACTAGAAAAAGTGAATTTTGGGGTAAGAGGGGCAATTTCCTGTAACATATAGATGTATTGGAGGATCACATGGTAGTCCTTGAACGACTGATTATGTAAGCACTGTCTATAGAATATAACAAACGTTTGTACTCCAAGATAAAGTCAACAGCGTGGCTTGCAATCCTGTAATGTGTGGGTGACTTTGAAAAATATAACTATCTGGATAGCTGGAAGCACCACAACCATCATTATCAACCGATACCAACATGTACTGCTAGTGTTCAGCACGCTATTTCATTGAAGTTTTGTGTAATTTTCAACGTATGACGGAATGAGCCCATTGCCATCAAGAACACATTAACATGTAAGTTAGATTAGTGGCAGTGCCGTGTGTGTTTTATGTTGTAATAGAACAGATCTTGATATATTTTGATGAATATTACGCGAAACTATCGCGGTATAAGAGGCGTAGTTATAAAATAACGAGACTAAGTTGTCACAGAGTAAGTATGCATGCGTCAAAGATGAACGAGTAATACCTGTGAAACCTTCTCTGTCGAGTGCAGCAGATCTGTTATCTGTAGAAAAATTTGTCTGGACATGGCCTCCGTTTGTGTAAGAGCTGTTATTTTGTTTTGCCAGAAAAATGAAAAGTGTATTTATACAGCAACGAACTGTTGTGAGGTTTCTTGTGAAACTAGGAAAAACTGCTACTGAAACCTATGTGTTACTGACATAAGTGCATTGCGAAGACTGTTGATCATGTTTTTGAGTTTAAGCGTTCCCAACACGGCCGAGAACATGATGAAGATGATTCACGCCCAGGACCCCCAACAACGTCAAAAACGGACGGATGGAAATATCAAAAAGAAGGCAATTCGATTCGATCTGACCGTCAGTTGACTGTTCAGTCGACTGCTGAAATTGTAGTAATTGAGAAAGAATGTGTAAGGCGGAGGCTCGTGAAAATTTTTGTACTGACACTTTGAATAGCATTGAAAATTATTCTAATTTTTTGGGGAGAGTGATAACATGTGATGATGAATTTTGGTTTTTCACTTATGATTCAGAAACTAAGCGCCTGTTCATGCACTGGAAGGGCCCAGCTTCATCGAGAGCAAAAAACGCTCGAATGAGCAAATCAAGATTCAAACCAATTGTAGGGAAGCACCCTACTCGTGCCACATAGAATTCATATGCTTTCCGTTGTGTGCCAGTCTAGTCCGTTGTAAGTAGCTATGACATCATGAATGTTGCGCAATACCTTATTAAAAGTAAAATAAATAATCTGAAAAGTTATAGCATGTCAGGAGTGCTGCTAAAATGATAATGTGTTAAGTTTCAGTTTAGTAGCTTTAACAGTTTTCGATATTTGGACGTTTTACGTAAAAATCATCAGCACAACAGGAAAGAGCTAGGAACTTCAAAATTTATATTCGGATTACTGTTTCGTTGAAATGTTATGGAAAAGCATGCTCCATCTCACAAAGCAAATTTTGATTCAAATTCATGATTTTCTGTTTTTGTGTCCTAAAAGTACGGAAGCAAGATAGATTAAGTAAGTGATTAGATAAAGCTAGGATATTTAGAATTATGTAGGATGGATATACGCTACAATAACAAAGATATGAGAAGCTTCCAAAAGGTAGCTATAAAATTATAGCTGTAGCGTCTCTCCAAAGGGCAAGTTCAGAGCTCATCTACTGCGTGCAGTGCATCTAAAATATTCTCTCGCCAAAAATATTTAACCTAGTCACATCAGAATTTTATTACAGATACTTACCTGTGTGTTAATTGCACAATTAAATTGAGAGCTTCATTGCCCTTCAGCGAATGAAGCAATTAGTTATTTAGTAACTTGAAGTGGTGCTCTACTAGCCCCAGCGGCTAGTTAGGAAGGTAAATGTTGTCAGCTGCGCCTTCGGCGGTCCGCACCGCGGCTATAGAAATAAGAGCGCTGCGAGCTGGATTCAGGCCCCAGTTCTCTTCTAGATTCGTATCAACATGCACTCCGTGTCGGAAGCCACATCGTGTCTGTGCAGTTGCAAGGAACAACCTTGGATGCTGTATTACGTAGCACGGTATGCACGTAACAATGAGTTCGCATTGGGGTGAAGTGTTAATTGCGGAACGACTTCAGTGATTTATTCCGAGTTTGCGTATGTCGTTATTTTCACGTGTCGCCGCAGGACAGTCCTTCTGTCATTACTAGCGTGGCGTTTGATGTGTACTAACATCAAATTTTGGAGAGCATTCACTTTGAACATTTACATCGATAACGATTATTGAACAGTTTCATTAGCTAAGAATAATATGATCCGCGCAATAGACTCTGAACAGCTGTGATAGTAGCAATGCTTGGATAAACTTTTGTCTGGAACTTTATGCTTTATCATTTTCAGAATATAGTGAAAAGTGTTATAGTAAACTGCATTTTCTATGAATCCCAGACATCATCGTAAATCCTTAGTGTAATGAACTTCAATGATCAACAACTTTATTTATCCATCAGAGTGGGCACAGTGAACTTTAATTACAGGCATCACGTTTTTGCAATCACTTTCTGGTTGCCAACATTGTAGTTACACAGCCTGTGTTGAGAATGGCAACAATATAAAATTTCCACCTGCCGCTCCACACAATGTTGATTGTTTTTGCGATTTTCATGAAATTGTGTTCTTCTCTGGGTTCCTGAAGGACAAACTACTAATCAGTATTACTAGCTTGTGATTCTTGCTCAACTCTGTGAGAAAATAAAAAGAAAACAATCCAAATTGTGGAAGAACATGTCATGGGTTTTGCATGAAGATAACACACAGGCTCATACCACATTGTCTGTTAAGAGGTTTCTAACGAAGTACATCATCCCAGTGTTAGACCACTCATCTTATACTACTAACCTACACTATATGATGTTTATCTGTTTTGTAGGGTCATATCTGCGTTAAAAGGAACAAGATTTCAGTCTGTTGGAGCAGTGAAAGAAAAACGGCATGTGTCATTAAGGAGTTCACAGAGGAAGTCTTCCAGCACCGTTCTCATCAACTGAAAATTCGTGCTTAGCGTTCAGGGATAGAAGGGGTGTATATTGAGGGTGACGATATCTAAATATGTATGTTTTAAAAAATAAATTGTTTTACAGCAACAAATTTTTTACCTCAATCATTTTATAGCCACATCTCGAATGTGTGGTCTAAGAAGGAGATGCTTGAAATGAAAGAGCAAGTGGCAAGGTTGCAATACTGCTACCCTACAGTTGCTTACAGATGCTTCATTGACGATTTTTACCCAGTACCCCACCTGCTATCACACTGCCATTCCCACGTGCTTGAAACTGTATTTTGACATTGACTCTGTCCCTCCACAGAGATGAACTTTGAGAATTTACCTCATAGATACTTGTTAAGTGCCCACACACACACACACTACCTTATGTAACTTGACAGACAACCACTTCTCTAATTTTTTCATGACACTCCACTTAATGGTAACACAATCACAAAACGGTTCTCTGACAGATATATGCACATTTAGACTCTTCTTCTTGCTAAGGAACACACCATTTGTGGTGTGATTTATGCTATCAATGTCAGTAACAAGAGTGACCAAGTTCTTTAACCGTAGCTGCAAACCAAAGTGATCGTCAGTTGGACTTGTCTTCCTACGAAGAAGCTGTGGGCTGTTAAGTGCTCTAGAGCAGCTATGAACAGGTGAAACATACAACCTGTCTGTGGGAGGGAAGGAGGAAGGGAGTCAGAGAACTCTGAAAACCGACGAACTCAGACATCCACTGCAATAATAAACTCAAGTGACAAAAATCATGGAATAGTGACATGCATATATACATATGGTGATAGTACTGCATACCCTAGGTATACATGGGCAGTACATTGCCAGAACTGTCATTTGCACTCAGGTGATCCATGCGAAAAGGTACCTGACATGTTTATGACTGCATGACTGCTCCACAGGGTGTGACACCAATTCACACTGTCCATCACAGCACAGTACGTCAAGTCAATTCAAGTTAAGTGATCTCAAATCGCTTGGCTGTCCTCAACTGCTTTTTGCCGGGCATTGCCATCTTCACAAGACGATTTTCAACAGCTTTTCCACTCGAAGTGCACTTACAGAACACAGTACCTTATGTACATGGATGCTGGAATCCACATTTGTACAAAGATGACATTTATTGGTCTCCAGAGGTTTGCAACTTACAGGGATAACTTGTATATTAGACAAGGAAGAGAGAAGTGAAAAATAACGGAAAAAGAGAGCGTGGATCTGAGAAATGTTATTGTGTGGTACAGAAAGGGAATTTTGCTAACTATACAAGGACCTTGAGAAAGAGGTATCTGCATTTTATAAGTATTTTAGAAAGTTGGAGCACCAGTTTTTTCATTTGTTACATCAAATTTTACACATAATTACTAAAAGGAACCAAACGTTATGAGCTACCATAACATCATTTTGATGTTGATGTTGATGCACCATCACATCTAATGAAAAATTCATTTATTTAAGGTTAAGTTCAATTTCCAGTTCAGTGCAAATTTTTGTGCATTAGTCATATCTCCCTCAAGACTTTCCCTTCAAGATTTATAGGTTTTCTTTACCTCTTCTACTTGGATTTTAATAGTTCAAATGTCTTACCTGCATTTGGGTTAACTAGTGAAACCACATGAATATCGACCACTGATGCTTGCAAAACTGTTTCACACTCACTTAATAACAAATAAGCTTGCCACAAACACATATTTAAACAAACAACTGTAATACGTTACTTGATGTTTACTTCACAAAAAAAGAAATCAGTATTCCGAGATCCACAGAGTCAAGAGTTTGTGAACCATACAAAATTCAGGCATTATGTCTTACCATGGACAATACATTGGCCAATGGCCTTCACCAAACGACCCGAAGCAGTGGCGTTTGTGTAAGGCTGTCAGTGCTAACAGACAAGAAACACAGCATAAAATAATTGAAGAAATTAATGAGAGATGTACGACAAACATATCCTTAGGACAGTGCAGCGAAATTTGATGTTCATGCGATATGGCATCAGGATACTGATGCAAGTGCTTGGGCCCATGATCTCGTCGGTTCGACCTGATTTCAGTTAGTAAGAGCTGATTGTAGGGTTCGAGTGAGGTGCAGACCCCACGAAACCATGGATCTAAGTTATTAACTACGAACTGTGTAAGCTGGTGGTGACGCAGTAATGGTGTGAGCTGTGTTTACTTGGAAAGGACTGGGATTTTTGGTCCAACTAAACCGATCGTTAACTGGAAACGTTTATGTTCGACTATGTGGAGCCCATCTGCAACCATTCATGGACTTCTCGTTCCCAAAAAATGATGGAATTTTTGTGGATGACAATGTGACACGTCACTGGGCCATAGTTGTTCACGCTTGGTTTGAAGGACATTCTGGAAAATTCGAGTGGATGACTTGGACACCCTGATCTCCAACATGAATCCCATCAAATACTAAGAGATCAGTTCACACACAAAATCCTGCACCAGCAAAACTCTGGCAATCACAGAGTGCTAAGAGAAGGCGTAGCTCAGTAGTTCTCCATAGGAGTTCCAATGAGTTGTTGAGTCCATGCCACGCCAAGCTGCTGCACTACACTAGGTAAGAGGAGGTCTGATACAATATTATGAGGTATCCCACGACTTCTGTCACGCTCGTGTAGTTGTAAAAGCATAAGAGTACATCTAGGCAGGAAATTATCAATCCAAGTTGTTGATACATCGAAGAAACAAGACACATAAATGGACAAGTCTGTGTAAAAAGAAGAAAAATGTGCTTACTCTAAGGGAAATTATCCAAAAACAAATTTATTTGTAAGATAAATAGTTTTTGCAATGATTAACCGAGAGCTACTACTTATTCAACAGCTGTCGACATCTGATGAAGCTGAAGTTTTCATGACTATATATGAATAAGCAAAAGTTCTATTACTGGTTTCAGTAAAATCTATGGCGTTTACATGAAAAACCCCAGGCAGTCCCAAACATTGTGGTAAGGTGTATACTTGGCATATTTGGTATATTTAGTCCCTACTATTTTTAGGAAGACGAATGATGTGCAACAGCAATTAATACTCATCTCTACAGCAAAGTGTTATAGAATTTCCTCATTCTGGAATCGTTGCTCAATGACATTTTGTTTTGGCAAAATGGCATAATGCTTCAAACAGAACGCCAAGCATGACCTTACTGAAACAACTGTTTCCAAACCTTGCATTATCTCACTTTAGACTTGCACTGTAGCCATTCATCTGAGGATGAGTGAAGTGAATGGTCTTTACTAATAGTTTACAACCATTGATGAACATAAGACCAGCTTTTGCCATGAAATACACACCATTCGACAGGATATGTTAAGTCACGTTATGGAGCCCTTCGAATGACGCCATCAGTGGAGCAGTCGGCACACGACCCCACTGGAGGGCATTGTTCTCACATGTAAACAAACCACCTAGTTGTCCTGTAGCTCACTCGGAGTAAGTTGATCGTAGACAGCTGCAGTGGGCTGGATGTGAGAGATTAATGGGCCTGCATTAGCCAATAATGTAATGTGATTCTGTAGCTGTCTCTATGGCAATGCTTCATTGCTGCCACACCTCTTTAGAGAGCTACTGTTCTCACCTACAACTGTCAGCTCTTCATTTTTGTAAGCTGGCAAGAGAGCTAAGAGCTGTAAGGGAACTTCTTACACCATCAGTAGTAGGGCAAGGAGAGCCGCTTCGCATTGCATTGTTGCCAAATTTATTCAAGATGGCGGATCCAAGATGGCGATGGTAGATGTGGCATCATCACAATGACATCATAGCGGGAAGTTTAAATTTTGGCAGGAAAACAGGTCACTTGGGCTACCTCCACTAACCTAACCCCCTTCCCTCCCCCACTCCCATTCCCTCCCCCATCCCATCCCTCCACTCCCCTCCCCCAGAAAATGGTGGGAAAAATTTAGTGGGAAAATAGGTCGCTTGGGCTACCTCCACTAACCTGTCATCCAACCACCACCTCTTCCCTGGAATTAGCGGGAAAAGGACTCAGACTGTGCTGGGCTGCTGGATAGGATGGATATAAGTCTTTATTTTGCATGCATTGTTTATCTAAACAATTTGAGTTGTCATAGGCAGTAGCTCCATCCAGTGTGTTCACCATGGGGTTTAGAATCCAACTGACCTAGTACACAGTACCACCACCAAGGGCCGCTCTCACCCCTCCCATGACGTAATGTCAGGTGGCAGAATGGGGAAAATGGCGGGAAAAAGACTCAGTCTGCGTCCAGCTGCTGGGGAGAGGAAGGAGTGTACTTCATTTATTTTATTGTGCTTTATTTATTTTCAGTAGGAAGTTGGAAAAATTTGCTTAGCAATGGATTTCACTTAGTTTATTTATTATGCTGATACTAAACACTCGCCCTGAGATGCTTGGGGTCACAATACATAACCTACAGACCTGCAAACTAAGTGTAAATTACTGAAATAATGCAGGACATTGATGTACTGACACATACACAACTCGTAAATTGTGAAAATAATGCATGTAAATAGCTCTGCAAACACGCTTGCTAATTGTAAACTGTCGAAATAATGCATTGGACAGCCTACAGACATGTTCACAAAATAATGCAGTACACTGATGTACAGACGTCCTATGAAACCGATCACGTATGTATTTGATCACTGTGCTTGCAATCAAATATTACGATCGCGGTCTCAATTGGATGACATCCAACAATGAGCGAAGTATGGGAAATACCCCCTGCTGACGGCAGTGGCTATGGTAACATACCTGTACTATTATTATGATTTGACATACTTTTCCAAGCAAAAAAAAATCGTTCATTCCCCTTTGTGGCTATCACACCATTCTACATCAAATCCACACCTTCCTTACGACTGGACATAGTCATTTTCTTTGCACATGCCGGAACACACACACACACACACACACACAGACTTTATAAGCCTATACTAAGTATAATACTTCGCCAATAACTGACTGCTGGCGATGCGAAACAATACTGAGCGAAAATGAGCGATGGCTGGACATGTCTCATTAGTTTTTCTTGCGAGTGGTAACACAGTGTCTTGCAAAGACAAACGTAACCGTCTTACAAGCCGCCAGGTGTTAAAAACACGATCGCAACGACTATGTTACCGTCACCAGCGGTCTTGATTCTACAGGTGCTCACAAGTATCGCTAACGACGTCCATGTTAAAAACTATACAAGCCTTATAAATCGAGGTACGGCATTACCTCCGAATTAACTGGTTTTTCCACACAAATACCGCGACACTGAATGCAGACGGTGATCGCCGAAGTGTACATTAACAGGCCGAAAGTGTGGTTACACGTAGCCGACGGAGTAAGTTCGTAATAAAATCATCGAATTTAGAAAGTGATTCGGCTAAGGAACGTGGTATATGAAGCAGGTATTTGCAGCTCCCTCATGCTGCCGCTAGGTATTTCCCCAGTATTTATAACGCATTCTGTCTTGATGCCACATCAGAGATTCTGAGATAAATCCACTGGGTTATAGGAGATGGTTGATGGAGAATGATCACATACAGTGGACGGCGTGCTGATTGAGCTCGCAAGAAATGTACATTAGCTTTTCAGATCTCTAGTGTTACACTTTCCGGTAGACATGCCATCTGCGACTTGGAATCAAGTCCTTCCATTCAGCCACATACCTGCGTTGGATCCTATGGAGAAGTCCTTTAATGATTATAGCCACTAGTTGTATTTCTGGCACTCTCATATCTCGAAACGTCACCTTTTTTTCGAACCTGCCTGTTACAGTAAAATTCCAACGTCGTTTTAGGTAGTTGCATCTTGCAACTGCCCCTCTGACTCTGCCCTGCCATCTCTGCAGCTTTGCGCATGTGGTCATTCCAGTTTAAGTCCGAACCGAGCAGAAGTTGGAAAGAGCTATATCTACCACATTATGCAACCCATTTAGAAACAGGCTAAGCTGAGTTAGTGCGACAGGACCGTGTTTTGACCGTTTGATAGAAATGGGAACATGTTGCCGTAGCTCCGCCAACCGCGTCCAATGTGTAAGGTCACTGTTCCTGCAGCACGAGGTAGTACACAGACAGTATGAACAGTTACACAGGTGTTTCTTATAAGGGAAATTACGAAAACTCAACATCATACATGTACTGCAGTCCGAAGCAGATCTGCATCCCTCAGCGTCCATTCACGTCTATCACCCCAACATTCTATCATCGTTATTCTGTACCATTCAACATAGAAAAATTACGAACTGTAAAAGCTCCGCTAACTTCATCCGATAGAGAACTCGATAAGATTTTTACCGCATCCCTCTCTTCCCATATATTGAAAACAAGTACCGTCTGCGTGGCGGTGATGATCCATTGCACAGACCAGTGTAAAGTTTCATCGGCTGTACTGTAGGAGGCCGACCGTATCCCACAGATTAAACTGTCAGTTACAAGAGAGGCTCCCTGTGACCCTATGTCATTGTTTGAAATATTGTTTTTTCTTCTGCTGTAGCACCCCTTGTACACTGCCATACATTTCGTTTTTTCCACCCCGACTTCGAGGTCTATGTCATGTTCCAAACACATCAGATTCTAAACACGTTTTGATCCATTTGCCTCTCACAGACAACTAGACATCGCATGGTGTAAATCATGTTGTTGCCGCTGCTACTATAACACACACACACACACACACACACTGGATGATTTTAAATAAGACAGTCACAACATAAGGAAACTGCAAGAGTTCTTCGGCGTTGTGGAGCGTTTTCAAACTGCTGTCTTGAAGGTGATTGACGACCTCTACACTTAAATTCATCTGTCACAGTGACAGAACAGTGTTCAACTTCGTTTGATTCCTCATATTGCATTCATGTACGCGATCACTGTTTCGATGCTAGCCAACCCCATTAGGTGTCCCCCCCCCCCCCCCCCCCCACCAAGACTCTTTCTTCATCTCAAACAAGCGATCTCAGTCAATCATTATGTGTTAACCAACAGGATACCAATGGACGGATGGGATGGAAAAGACACCGTCGATGTACTGTAATAATAAGCATCACAGTTGATAGTGTGAACAATTTTAGGAATTTTACAGTAATTTCAACACCGACCAATGATGCGACAGCATGCTTCCCAGTTTCAGTATTATCGCTAAACCGTCCCACCTCTGCTTTGCGAGTACCATTGCGAATGTGGATAAATGACTGTGCAGTATGTCAATTCATTGTTAATTCTCGACCATATACTTCACAGTACACCAGACAGCGATCTACATACTTCTGGCACCTTGAGCACAGTCCGTAATTTACGATATATCTCTATACGGATGTGAGTCATACGGCATTCTCGCATTCTTAGGATGAAGTTAGAGACTGTAAGATCTCCTCACACTGTCTTTGACCAACCTGCCTTGCAGCACTGTTACCGATTTAGTATGCAATTGAGCAGAAGTAGACCACTACATTCCGCATCTCCTGAATGAATGGAGCATACCGAGGCCGTAACTGCTGTTCTGCACCCATCCAGTTGCACACGGTTTCTGCAGATGCACGCATGTCAAGGAGGTTAGCACCCCTTATCGGTGTATAGTAGTGGATATGAAAATGTTGTGCTGTAACAGCAGACGCTTAAAAAGAACAAGAAATGGGTGTTTTTTTTGCTTGATAGAGCTTCAGACAGACGGAGTTCGAAGCATTTTATGTAAATCAATGCTAAAGTATTGTCCTAGTGTCTGGGATCAGTACCAGGAAGGTATTGGTAAGACCGAACATAAAAACATGCACTCCTAAGGCTACACGGTTCTGCACATACAACAGGCTATAATGTTAGATTGCCGCAGTTTCCGACCTATTATTCATGTGGAATGTAATTATGTTAATAAATGGTTCAAATGGCTCTGAGCACTATGGGACTTAACATCTTAGGTCATCAGTCCCCTAGAACTTAGAACTACTCAAACCTAACTAACCTAAGGACATCACACACATCCATGCCCGAGGCAGGATTCGAACCTGCGACCGTAGCAATCGTGCGGTTCCGGACTGAGCGCCTAGAACCGCGAGACCACCGCGACCGGCAATTATGATATTCCAATGTAAGAAATATATTTCCAGCACATGACATACATCCTTCTTGCAAGTTTCTCTATAATAAACTACGGTAACAAACTGTAAAATGATAAAACTACTTCCTTAAAACATCTGCACAATATAGCTTTCCAGAGAGGTATAGCGTCCACTGTTCACATCTGATCACAGTTCAGAAATTATGCTGTACACGCATCAGTCCTCTATAAAACGATTGTTAGTAACAGAGAATATCTCTTACAAGGAAACAGATAAACACATAGCAGCGGTGTTTGAAACGTGAAATTACACGTCATGCCGCCACTAACTCTGTAAACAGGACATCTGTCAAGCAGACATGTACGTGGGAATTGCAGTGCCTCACAAACACCTGTTGCTAACTTAGAATCACCTTAGGCATGAAACTGAAGTCTCGATGTTATATCCAAGATGCAACAGAGGAATCAAGTACGTCACATAAATTTTCGTTCATGTGGAGGAATGTGTCAAAACAAGATGGTCATGTTTCACCATACATGAGATGTAAGTCCTCTGATGACCGAGAGATTTGCTGATAACAATCGCAAGTAGACAGTGCTCTAAGCGACACACAGAACATGCTGTTGTATATGAGTCAAACGCAGGCTATGTCACACAGCTGATGCATCCTGACAGAACAATGGAGAAAATGGTCAAATGATCTGCAGCATCACTACCTCTCTCTCTAGAATGCATCATCAGTCTACCATTAAAGTGTACCTCATTACAACTCCATCTCAACCGATCACTCCATCCACTCTCTGTCATCCTTTAATGCAGATGCAGGTAAGTTTAGAGGCAGATGGTTCTCTGTTTTTCTGAAAAGCGTAAAATACAGTAGTCAACTCGCATATATCACTGTTACGTCAATATAAAAACAGTAGAACGTTGCCGCAATGTAAAAAATTACTGTTTCTCTGGTTCCAGCGCTTCCATGTCAACGTTCTCTCTGATTCCTCTTGATGCCACATACTCGTTCCCATGAATAAAATTGTTCTGCGCCAACCAGAAGGCACGCAAGTACTTCTTCAATTTCCTTACATTTTGGTGTATTTTCCCTCAATTTACATCTACGTCTACATCTACATCAATACTCCGCAAGCCACCTGACGGTGTGTGGCGGAGGGTACCTTGAGTACCTCTATCGGTTCTCCGTTCTATTCCAGTCTCGTATTGTTCATGGAAAGAAGGATTGTCGGTATGCCTCTGTGTGAGCTCTAATCTCTCTGATTTCATCCTCATGGTCTCTTCGCGAGATATACGTAGGAGGGAGCAATATACTGCTTGACTCCTCGGTGAAGGTATGTTCTCGAAACTTCAACAAAAGCCCGTACCGAGCTACTGAGCGTCTCTCCTGCAGAGTCTTCCACTGGAGTTTACCTATCATCTCCGTAACGCTTTCGCGATTACTAAATGATCCTGTAACGAAGCGCGCTGCTCTCTGTTGGATCTTCTCTATCTCTTCTATCAACACTATCTGATACGGATTCCACACTGGTGAGCATTATTCAAGCAGCGGGCGAACAAGTGTACTGTAACCTACTTCCTTTGTTTTCGGATTGCATTTCCTTAGGATTCTTCCAATGAATCTCAGTCTGGCATCTGCTTTACCGACGATCAACTTTATATGATCATTCCATTTTAAATCACTCCTAATGCGTACTCCCAGATAATTTACGGAATTAACGGCTTCCAGTTGCTGACCTGCTATATTGTAGCTAAATGATAAGGGATCTTTCCTTCTATGTATTCGCAGCACATTACACTTGTCTACATTGAGATTCGCTGCAGATCCTCCTGCATTTCAGTACATTTTTCCATTGTTACAACCTCTCGATATACCACAGCATCATCCGCAAAAAGCCTCAGTGAACTTCCGATGTTATCCACAAGGTCATTTATATATATTGTGAATAGAAACGTTCCCACGACACTCCCATGCGGCACACCCGAAATCACTCTTACTTCGGAAGACTTCTCTCCATTGAGAATGACATGCTGCGTTCTGTTATCTAGGAACTCTTCAATCCAATCACACAATTGGTCTGATAGTCAATATGCTCTTACTTTGTTCATTAAACGACTGTGGGGAACTGTATCGCACGAGTTGCGGAAGTCAAGAAACACGGCATCTACCTGGGAACCCGTGTCTATGGCCCTCTGAGTCTCGTGGACTAATAGCGCGAGCTGGATTTCACACGATCGTCTTTTTCGAAACCCCTGCTCATTCCTACAGAGTAGATTTCTAGTCTCCAGAAAAGTCATTATACTCGAACATAATAGAGATATAGGTCTATAGTTCTGCACATCTGTTCGACGTCCTTTCTTGAAAACGGGGATGACCTGTGCCGTTTTCCAATCCTCTGGAACGCTACGCTCTTCTAGAGACCTACGATACACCGCAGCAAGAAGGGGGGCAAGTTCCTTCGCGTACTCAATGTAAAATCGAACTGGTATCCTATCAGGTCCATGTATTTTCCGCCATTTTTCGTAATTCAATCGATTTTATATCACTTCTACCCATGTGATCATGATGTCACTTCTCGTTCCATGTTCGAAAATTGCTTGTAAATTTAGTACAGCTGCCAACACCTAGCGCAAATGCACTATGTTTCTGGTCGGGCAGCACAGTACGTTATATGTGCATTATTTTGACAACTTTAGGCGTAGTGAACTTGTCTGTACATCAGTGTACTGCATTATTTTGTGAACATGTCTATTGGCTGTGCAATGCATTATTTAGACAGTTTACAATTAGCAAGCGTGCTTGCAGAGCTATTTACATTCATTTTTTCACAATTTACGAGTTGTTTATGTGTCTGTACATGAGTGTCCTGCGTTATTTCGGTAATTTACACTTAGTTTGCATGTCTATAGGTTATGTACTGCGACCCCAGCATATCAGGGCGAGTGTTTTGTATCAGCATAATAAATAAACTATGTGAAATCCATAACTAAATAAATTTTTCCAACTTCCTACTGAAAATAAATAAAACACACTAAAATAAATAAAGTACACTCCTTCCTCACCCCAGCAGCTGGACACAGACTAAGTCCTTTTCCCTCCATTTTCCCCATACTGCCATCTGGCATTAAGTCATGGGAGAGACGACAGAGCCCACTGGTGGTGGTACTGTGTACTAGGCCAGTTGGACTCCGGACCTCATGGTGAATACACTGGTTGGAGCTATTGCCTATGACAACTCAAATTGTTTAAATAAACAATGCATGCAAAATAAAGACTTATATCCATCCTATCCAGCAGCCCAGCACAGTCTGAGTCCTTTTCCTGCCAATTCCAGGGAAGAGGTGGTGGTTGGATGACAGGTTAGTGAGGGTAGCCCAAGTGACCTATTTTCCCACAATTTTCCCACCATTTTCTGGGGGAGGGGAGTGGAGGGATGGGACGGAGGAGGGGAGGGGAGTGAGGAGGGGAGGGGGTTAGGTTAGTGGAGGTAGCCCAAGTAACCTGTTTTCCTGCCAAAATTTGAACTTCACTGTGATATTGCCACATCTACCACCGCCAACTTGGGATCAGCCATCTTGAATAAATTTGGCAACAATGCAACATTGGGTAATGCTCTCCTTGCCATACTACTACAATCTTCACTATAATTTAATGACACTTATGTAAATAAACAGATTACTTGTGCTCTTTTTTTTGTTTACTTAGGACGTAATTAATAGGGAAAACAGCTATTATAATTACAATTATTTGTTTGTAACTGTCATTATAATTACCATTTTATAGCCGGCCGAAGTGGCCGTGCGGTTAAAGGCGCTGCAGTCTGGAACCGCAAGATCGCTACGGTCGCAGGTTCGAATCCGGCCTCGGGCATGGATGTTTGTGATGTCCTTAGGTTAGTTAGGTTTAACTAGTTCTAAGTTCTAGGGGACTAATGACCTCAGCAGTTGGGTCCCATAGTGCTCAGAGCCATTTGAACCATTTGAACCATTTTATAGGGAATATTGTGGCGGAATAGAGCACTTACCCAGGTGTCCAATAACTGTCATAATAAAATTGGTAATTTATGACCTAGAAATGGGATCTACCTCCCACAGTGGTGTAGTATGGTCGTATTGGTGCTTCCTCCACCACCACTCCCCTTAGTATTTCCAGCATCCTGAGAGGTAACTTCTCATTCTTAGTTCCTTGTTCGAGTATCATCTACATCTACCTCTACATTTATACTCCGCAAGCCACCCAACCGTGTGTGGTGGAGGGCACTTTACATGTCACTGTCATTACCTCCCTTTCCTGTTCCACTCGCATATGGTTTGCGGAAGGAAGACTGCCAGAAAGCCTCCGTGCGCGCTCGAATCTCTCTAATTTTACATTCGTGATCTCCTTGGGAGGTGTAAGTAGGGGGAAGCAATATATTTGATACCTCATCCAGAAACGCACCCTCTCAAAACCTGATCAGGAAGCTACACCTCGATGCAGAGCGCTTCTCTTGGAGTCTGCCACTCGAGTTTGCTAAATATCTCCGTAACGCTATCACGCTTACCAAATAACCCTGTGACGAAACGCGCCGCTCTTCTTTGGATCTTCTCTATCCCCTCTGTCAACCCGACCTGGCGTGGATCCCACACTAATGAGCAATACTCAAGTATAGGCCGAACGAGTGTTTTGCAAGCCACCTCCTTTGTTGGTGGATTACATTTTCTAAGGACTCTACCAATCAATCTCAACCTGGCACCTGCCTTACCATCAATTAATTTTATATGATCATTCCACTTCAAATCGTTCCGTACGCATACTCTCAGATATTATACAGAAGTAACTGCTACCAGTGTTTGTTCCGCTATTATATAATCATACAATAAAGGATCCTTCTTTCTATGTATTCGCAATACTTTACATTTGTCTATGTTAAGGGTCAGTGGCCACTCCCTGCACCAAGTGCCTATCCGCTGCTTCTTAATCACATGATTTTATAGTATTCCTTGCTTTCTTATTCACTACCCTCTGTCCCTTCTTGCGATCTGAAAACATCGCGGAGGCATATGATACAATTCCAGCGGCCAATACCTTACCAGTTACTGAAGTATGCATTTTTCTTGACAGACGAAAAACAAAACGAAACTATACAGATATAAACAACAGAAAAGTATAATGTACTAACGAAGAAAGCTGGAGCGTTTAAATGGCGAAAAACGAAACACTACCCAAAGGCAATAAAATTCAGTGTAGAGTAAGGCAAAAACTATCGTATGGGCAATACTACCACTGCTCATATGCGCCGTTCCGATGTGAGCATATGACCGGGCTGCTTTTCCGCTCCCCGCCTCAAATTTCCTACGGTACTAGCAAGGCACGTGCGACGTGCAGCGTGAGAGACTGTGCCACAACCACAACGCCACGGTATACGCGTCTCAATTTCCGCCCAGCCGAAAGGTGTGCTCGTGACCCTGATGCCAAATTCCACAGTGTCTAGAGGAGCAGTAGCGTGTTACATATAGTTCCGTATCAGATTGCAGCGCCCTTGTTACGTTTTAAAAGCATTCAAAGAAAAATAACCAACAAATCCGCAAGGTGTCGAAAGTTAGGGTGCTCACGTGCTCTTACACAGCATAATTATTACTACTATGTAACAACACTGTAATTAAAGAACAGCCCCTGAGCGATGCAGTTGGATGGCTCTTCAAAGATCTGTAACAGACATTGTCTTAACATCTACATCTACGTGAGTACTCTGCTGTTCACAATAAAGTGCCTGGCAGAGGGTTCAAAGAACCAACTTCAAGCTGTCTCTCTACCGTTCCATTGACGAACGGCGCCCGGAAAAGACGAGCACTTAAATTTTTCTGTGCGAGCCCTGATTTCTCTTATTTTATCGTGATGACCATTTCTCCCTATGTAGGTGGGTGCCAACAGAATGTTTTCGCAATCGGAGGAGAAAACTGGTGATTGAAATTTCATGAGAAGATCCCGTCGCAACGAGAAACGTCTTTGTTTTAATGATTGCCACTCCACTTATCATGTCTGTGGCACTGTCTCCCCTATTTCGCGAGAATACAAATCAAGCCGCCCTTCTTTGGACTTTTTCGATGTCAGCCGTCAGTCCTACCTGATGCGGATCCGACAACGCACAGCATGCAATACTCCAGAACAGGGCGGACAAGCGTGGTGTAAGCAGTCATTCAAGGGGGCTTTTTTTTATTTATTTACAGTATGCTCTCTTACAATACAATTTGTAATACTGCATGTATGTATTGGGTGTGTGTGTGTGTGTGTGTGTGTGTGTGTGTGTGTGTGTGTGTGTGTGTATGTGTGGACCGTAATGTTTGTGTTGTATGATGATAAGAGAAGGGGGAGGGTGAAACCCAGTGCTGGCACAGAGGCTAGTCGTCTCGCATAGCACTAAGTGGGCCGCCGAGCTTGACATCACCATCCGACGCACGGATCACCATCAACAGTGACGCATGCCCTCACTTGATTCACTTTATAAGACATTGCGAAGAGTTTTGGTATTTAAACCAGGGCACTGTCGCAAAGTCTGGTTACCAGGAACTTCACGCCACCACCTCTCCTTCCCTTGCCGTCCAAATACTGGCAGTGACAATTTTTTCCACCATCCAGGTTTACCCCTGGGTCGGACACGGGGGCGCTTTTCAATGGGGCACTATTTCAAATTAATATCGTATATCTCGCTATGTCAGAGATAAAACTGTAATCAGTGTCGTTGCAAATGACTTCTGTAATTTCGTGTTTAATTTTTTTTCAAAACAATTGATACATGTAAAGTTTCCTTTTCATTGCCCCTTCTCTCACGCCTTTCCTACAAGGATACATTTCCTTATCGTCTGTAATCTGATTATAATAATGAAGTTGTCTAAGTTCATTTATGTTTTTATTTAGAAGTAGTTGGTCATTACTCCTGTACTAATGATGTATACAGACTTCTGTTTGTCTCTCAACTATTGAACTACGTTGGGAAGCGATTGGTTTGGTGACGTGTTGACACATTTGCGTTTACAAATCGAAACTTGCAATCTAAATTTCTTATTTCGAAGTCCGATTACTGTTTCCGATTATTGTTTCTGTGTAATGCAAATCATGTGTTGCGTTATAGTTCACATTATCACCGTCCGCCGTCACCAAGCTTTTGTGTTTCCCAATGACGACCCTGCACCTGGCTCTAAAACAAATCACAAAATAGCAGGTAATAGAGCCGGCTTTGGCAAAGTGAGAATTTTAATACGAGTTAACATTCAAATTCTGATTATCCATGTTTTTAAAGTGCTCCTGCTTTAGTCGTGCACATTGGATTCAATCATTTTATTACACATTCATTCTTTGAGCCTTACATTACATTCGCCATGCTGCCAAATCGCAAGTGTGTCCTTCATGTATCGTAGTCGACAACGTTAGCGGGACTGCGCGGAGCTTAACGCAATTTAGTCAGGAGCTTGCGTAAAGATATCCGTTACTATCGGAGAGAAGGGGAATGCTACTGCCAATCCAAACATTCATTCATCAGACCATTTGAAATACTTGTATGGCATACATAACTACACCAATTTGTTATATGTGCTGCTCTTGTATAAGTTGGACGAAGTGAGTCGAATCATTCACATACGATTCTGCGTATCCCACTAGGGGAAGTATGTAGTTTTCTGGCAGGTACTTCGCCAGGATGTATGTGAGTGAGTCCATACCATTAACTAAAAGCCTTAGGGGACACTTTGCCTATGGATCTTAAGATTTGTTTCAATCAGGAACTGCGTGCTCCACGACTGTAGTAATGATATCAAAGTTAGGAGGAAGGGCAGCATCAGTCGTAAATTTTTAGTCTGTTTAGTGCAGATCAATCTCAGTTACTGCGTACCTATCGCGAGTCATGATGACTTATAGTAAATAAAATCGCACATGGTATTATGTTGCCATTACATATAACAAAGAGTTAACTCGATCTGTACTAAAAAGATTGAAAATTTACGACAGGTGCTGCCATTCCTCCTATCTTGGATCCTATTATGGATCTTACGTAGCTCCCAAATTCTTCTTCAGGAATAGGTCCTCTGCCTGTGTCATGATCAATTAGTGTGTCTGATTAAGTCTCGATCTTCTTTCCAATCTTCAGTGTCGCATCACCCCCAAGTTCTTTGTAGATGGGCTCACTCAACAAAACAGTTATTTTTTATTTATACCGTGTAGTAGCCTATATCTACCTGGCGAATCACAATGTGCTCATTCCTCGTAAGTTCCTCTACGGCAGCACTTCCTTCCTGTATGGCGATGTATTTGAATAGCCTCGGTCTTTGGTTCTGACTTTTACATGTCTTATCTTTTCAGCTTCGACTTAAGGGGCCTGTAACAGTGCTGCTTCAGCAGACAATAATTTTTATTGTGCCGATCCTTGCAGGCGGGTCACTGCAATGTTTAATCCCTTGGGCAGTACTGTCGTCGCTGCCTCGCTGACGGTCGGTGATATGTTTATTGCGGTTCGAGATTCATTCCGGCCTGCCCATGCAACGTGAGTCTTCATTGTTCTTCAAATTTCTTCTTTTGGCAGTTGCGGAACAACTATTTATCTCAGCAGGTTTGCCTGCTTGTTATTCTGTAGATTTTGTTCACAGTCTGGCATCAGTAGTTTGGACGATAGTCAAAGATATATCTGTGTCGACGTCCATATTGTTCTGTGCCGACGTCCATATTGCTACCAAGTTATTGCCTTATTTCCCGCATCAGAGCATATCCGGCATGTTCATAGACGGCTCTTGCTTTGCTGGCATACAGCCTGGGCGAATCATAAGAAATTTCGAGACGACTGTTCGGCCCGGCACCTCTTACGCAACACTAATCACTGAGTAGTGATTTATTACTCTTTCTCACTAGCTCCAGCAGTCGTATATGGAGTAACATTCGTACCTATACAGGTCATTGATATAAATATATAGGCATCGACAGTCAGTGTCAATTTTGTTAAATACCTTCATCGTATGCCACCATATCCTTTTATGAAACACCGAAATATCTGATGTTTCGGCAAAGCAACCAATACCAGCCAGTACCTACATGCCGAATTCCTCCATCATCCGGCTCAGCAGTTTTCCGCATGCTGATCGTGTGGGCCCACCCAGACGCAGCTCAATAACATCAATAGAGAGGAGGCCTACAAGCTCCCGTTGTCCTGGTAACCAGCAGTCCTGGTACGACGAGTCTAGTGTGGTCGCAGGACAGCTGCTACAACAAAAACCGCCGTGACCAGCTAAACCAGTGGTCGTCAAACTGCAGACCGCATGGGACCCGAATCAGGTATTTGTGTGGCCCGCGGTTTTCAGCCACATTTTATAATAATGTTCTTCTAGCAACTAACAGCAGAATCCAGACCTGTCAACTAACGATAAGAGCTTCTTAAAAATGTACGTTTCTCTCTCAGTAAAAAAGAAACCTATGATAGCGTAACATGGGCTTAACCTCTTAACTTTAAATGGAAATGGGCGTTTGGCGTCATTGGCCGGGAGGCCCCTTATGGGGCAGGTCCGGCCGCCTTGGTGTAGGTCTTATTACATTCGACGTAACATTGGACGATCTGCGCTCCGGATGGGGATGAAATGATGATGAAGACAACACAACACACAGTCCCTGAGCGGAGAAAATTCCCGACCCAGCCGGGAATCGAACCCGTCCGTCACGCATCAGCTATCGGGACGGACTTAACTTAAGGTGTTTGGTGAATTCGGCTGTTAGCTGGGTAAAGATTGCCGCTTATGTCAGAGGCAGAGTGGTACGCAGCGCGGCCACTGCACGTTAATGGAAGTGAGAGGCGGAAATTTTGTTGTTTTTCTTCCAGTGCTGACAATTCACGAGCGTCAAACGGAAGTACAGGGTTTTTCAAAAAGAATATACGTATTTCGAATGCATATATTTATTAAACTTTAAGAATACAAATATGAAACTTAACACACATATTTACGAATCTCTCAAGTTCAGATTACAGGTGTTCAATACGTCCATCAGCGAAACGAACAATATCACATCGATACTCAAATTCCTCCCATACTCGGGCAAGCATGTCCTTCGTCACTGACGCTATGGCAGTACAGATCCGGTTCTTCAACTCTTCCACGTTCTGTGGGAGTGGTGGTACATAAACGTTGTCTTTAACGAAACACCACAGGAAGAAGTCAGAGGGTGTCAAATCCGGTGACTGTGGAGCCCAGCCGAGACATGCTAAGTCGCCAGCTCCTTGACGACCAACCCAACGGTTCTGAAAAGTTTCATTCAGATATTCATGCACTTGGCGACTCCAGTGAGGGGGTGCCCCGTCTTGCTGAGAAGTGAAGTTGTCTTCGTGCAGTCTCGGAAACCACCAGTTTTGTAACTCTGGGCTCTGCTGGAAAGCAGTTTGTATTCGTGCAACAGTTTCTTCAGGAACACGAGGGCGGCCAGGACTCTTTCCTTTACATACGCATACTGTATCTAGAAACTATCGATACCATCTGCGAATGTTCCACCCATTCGGAGGATCAGTATGGTACCTCAACCTGAAACGTCTTTGCACTGTAATCATGGAATTGCACTTCGCACACTCGAGAACACAAAATGATTTCTGCTGCCATTTTAAACATATGATGATTACCAAGCAAAGCAGAAGACGACTGACACCTAGCGGCTATTAATATAAACTAGTCTATGTAATCATTTCTCCAATGGCCGAGCCGAGGCGCAGCGAACGATAATTTGGACAAAGTAATACTTTGTAATACTTGTATTCTTTTTGAAACAACGTGTAATATACACTACTGGCCATTAAAATTGCTAAACCACGGAGATGACATGCTACAGACGCGAAATTTAACCGACAGGAAGAAGATGCTGTGATATGCAAATCATCAGCTTTTCAGAGCATTCACACAAGTTTGGCGCCGGTGGCGATACTTACAACGTGCTGACATGAGGAAAGTTTCCAACCGATTTCTCATACACAAACAGCAGCTGACCGGCGTTGCCTGGTGAAACATTGTTGTGATGCCTCGTGTAAGGAGGAGAAGTGCGTACCATCACGTTTCCGACTTTGATAAGGGTCGGATTGTAGCCTATCGCGATTGCGGTTTATCGTATCACGACATTGCTGGCCGCGTTGGTGGCGATCCAATGACTGTTAGCAGAATATGGAATCGGTGGGTTCAGGAGGGTAATACAGAACGCCGTGCTGGATCCCAACGGCCTCGTATCACTAGCAGTCGAGATGACAGCTATCTTATCCGCATGACTGTAACGGATCGTGCATAGACGTCTCGATCCCTGAGTCAACAGATGGGGACGTTTGGAAGACGACAAACATCTGCACGAACAGTTCGACGACGTTTGCAGCAGCATGGACTATCAGCTCGGAGACCATGGCTGCGGTTACGCTTAACGCTGCATCACAGACAGGAGCGCGTGCGATGGTGTACTCAACGACGAACCTGTGTGCACGAATGGCAAAACGTCATTTTTTCGGATGAATCCACGTTCTGTTTACAGCATCATTATGGGCGCATCCGGGTTTGGCGACATCGCGGTGAACGCTCATTGGAAACGTGTATTCGTCATCGCCATACTGGCGTATCACCCGACGTGATGGTATGGGGTGCCATTGCTTAAACGTCTCGGTTGCCTCTTGTTCGCACTGACGGCACTTGAACAGTGGACGTTACGTTTAAGATGTGTTACGACCCGTGGCTCTACCCTCTATTCGATCCCTGTGCGAAACCCTACATTTCAGCAGGATAATGCACGACCGCATGTTGCAGGTCCTGTACGGGCCTTTCTGGATACAGAAAATATTTAACTGCTGCCCTGGCCAGCACATTCTCCAAATCTCTCACCAATTGAAAACGTCTGGTCAATGGTGGCCGAGCAACTGGCTCGTCACAATACGCCAGTCACTACTCTTGATGAACTGTGGTATCGTGTTGAAGTTGCATGGGCAGCTGTACCTGTACACGCCATCCAAGCTCTGTCTGACTCAATGCCCAGGCGTATCAAGGCCGTTATTACGGCCAGAGGTGGTTGTTCTGGGTACTGCTTTCTCAGGATCTATGCACCCAAATTGCGTAAAAATGTAATCACATGTCAGTTCTAGTATAATATATTTGTCCAATGAGTACCCATTTATCATCTGCATTTCTTCTTGGTGTAGCAATTTTAATGGCCAGTAGTGAATGCACGCTACGTAGACTCTCATGTTCAAATGTGGTACATGTTTGTATCGAGTAACATTAAATCGAATTAAGGCTGTTATAATACAATGCAATGAGCAAAAGAAAAATGACCTTGAAAACATTTAGCAAAAATTAGTGATAGAGCCTCATATTACGATAACTGTTATTAAGTAATATAATACACTAATTTATGTAGGTTATCAGTTAATAGTAAGATCAGTGGTAGAAGGTGTGAAAGGGAAAAAGTGGTCAGTGCATATTTTTTGCTCTGAAAAGTGCTGCTGCCTGCGGGGGAAGTGGTCAGTCCAGTTCTAATATACACACCCACTGTCATCAATATGATTTACAGAGGAACCTTGTTCAATTATTTTTTAGTAAAACCTTCCTTGTTTTCCAGTCATCTGATGGAAGATAAGTCATTTATATTATTTTTGTTGCCCCACTCGTATAAAGAGTAATTATGTTTGGCCTACAAATGTAGTTGCTTGTTATTTATTTTAGTAGATAATTCCATCTGTGGATGATTAATGACAACACGGCGTCAGCTCCGGAAAAGTGGTCACCCCGATAAGACTGCGTTACTTACGAAAAGCACGCGTAGTACAACAGATGAAATTGACTTCCAAATCCTTTTATACACTATGCTACAGTCCGCCATTCCATATCATCGTGGCAAATTTCAATTAATTAAGTTGTATTATTTAAAACTGTCTCTATTCTATTAAATTTGTACTAATACCAAATTCCGATTGAAAACGGTATTTTCAGCCGCCTGGTATTCTTTCAGATTAGTATCTGTATTAGCGTGAAGATGCCTAGAAAATGCGCCCGGAAATCAGAAAAGCAAACGTGGCATCCTGTTGTGTTGACACTGACCACAGTATCCGCTTAGGTACGGAAAATTGGTCACTTTGTAAGCCTTTAGAAAAATGTACGTATCGCCAATATATTATTTTCTTTTTAACTAAAAAATATTTGGTGTGAGACCTTATAATATGTAGATTCAAAATATGCAGTTAGTGAGTTTCTATCAATAAACATAGTTTGGTTTGGTGAAAATTGAATTTCTCTTTGAGTGCCCACTATAACCCCCCCCCCCCCCCCCCCTCCCGCTCCCACCGCTTCCTACGCGGCCCTATGTGTCGCCCTACAATGTCAGTATTGGCTCTTAAGTACACAGAATTGCCGTCGAAATTTGTGACTGGTAGAAAGTAAACGCAGAACACACAAGCTTGTCGTCGAATCGCGATAATCTATCAATTACCAGAAATTCGAGCAACTAATAGTCTGCCATACAGCCCCTCATCCGTCCTTCTCACCTAAGAATGACCAGTTGTATTTTAGGAGCAATAAAATGTAAGTAATTCAGCATCAGTGACTTTACGACAACGTTATTAGTGCAATATGCTGACGCAGTCACTCCTCAGCCGAAGGATTCTACGCCGTGAGGGAGGCCACTGCAACACGATCGAAACGGCAGATATTTAGTATTTCATAGGATGATTTGTGGCTCGTTAGCTCACAAGAGGAAGGCCTGGCACGGCTAATCGATGCGGCTCATACTTGTCAGGTCGCTCGTGTGCAAACTAAAATGAAAGACGACGATATTTTGTATCAAACCCCTCCCCCCGCGTTTTTGAGAAAAATTGTCCCTAAATTTTACGACGCGCAGTCGACTCAAATTTGACGGAATCGATAAATGACTGAAATCTGAGCATTTTTCATCATCATATATGGGGTCCGCATAAGCATATTTTCCTGGAATCGAGGAAAGAAATTTCTACGACTGCCACTCGTGCACCACACGGTAAACGCTGATCAACGAAAGCGCCGCTAGCGTCGTCCGTTGGTTGCAACTGGAAAACATTGGTTTGACTACCGAACACATTTTGCAAGTTTTTTTATTTGTATTGCTTTCCAAATCGAAATTGGTAGGAGTAGGAGGGCTTAACAAGGTAAGTAAGTCAACAAGAAATAATAACAAGATAAGCAAATAAATTTTTCTATCCACTTTGATCAGCAAAGAACTAACATTTTAAACCTCGTTGTATGAAAGCAATTCGAGTAAGACTGCTGCGAAATCGTGACGAGGGATAACAGACAACCAAAATGGCGACGCTTATTTACTGTCAGGGGAGGGACAGAATTTTAGCCGCGCGGGATTACCCGAGCGATCTCAGACGCTGCAGTCATGGACTGTGCGGCTGGTCCAGGCGGAGGTTCGAGTCCTCCCTCGGGCATGGGTGTGTGTGTTTGTCCTTAGGCTAATTTAGGTTAAGTAGTGTGTAAGCTTAGGGACTGATGACCTTAGCAGTTAAGTCCCATAAGATTTCACACACATTTGAACATTTTTGAACAGAATTTTATTTCGAGGCTTCAGTCTAACGGTAGTTGTCATTTTTGGTCTGCTTCTTCCGTTGTATTTCAACTATTTATAGCAATTTAATTTAATAATGTGCTTTCACGTACTCGTTTCTTCAGTATTCGGTACATACTGGGATTTCCCAACATTTAACAAGACATACGCCATTCACAGAGTTCAGATGCGTCATACAATAGAAGCACCTTTTGTATCTTCATACGTCCATTGTCGGGGTTGGAAAACAAGGATGGGAGGATGTTGTTCGCTAGGAGGAGGTAAACTGATTCACACAATTACATCGATTAATTTACGTCAGTTCAGAAAACATAAGCTAATTGTCGGAAATCGGCTCCTTGATAAGCTACCGAAGATTGACGTTTGGTGAAGAAATCTCTGGGCCAGATTTCTGGATGCGAAGAGACAGAGAGAGAAAGAGAAAGAGAAAGGGAAAGAGAGAGAGAGAGACAGCGAGATGGAGCTCTGAGAGCTTGGAACTTGGAAGTTGTCTGTTCTCTCTGTTCAGTAGAAGGAGTCCCAACATATGAGTGTTTGTAGACTTAATTAATATTTTTAAAGGATTTGATTAATGTATATAAACAACACCTGTTACAGCACAGTAACCTTATATACCACTGTATTTGATTCTTTCATCCGTTACGTTGTTTTGCCTTTAATAAATGTCATGGATGAAAAGCTATTCATCTGTACGTCGTCTCAAAGAGACTCATGCTTATATAGTTGTATGCAAATGCTCTTTGCTCTAGCAAATAGTCACTGCGTTATAAATGCCAGAAATTACTTATGGAAGGATCATTTTGATATGAAAAAAGCTTATCTGATTTCATTTTTAACAATGAAATTGTTTTTAAGCGAATCAGCTCTGTTTCTGTGTCACTGGGAATCTGCGTTGTAATTGTTCACTAACTAAAAATGGGATTAAAACTTATGTAAACGACTTTCAAATGATCATTGCAGTATTTACGTTTGTCATTGTGTTTCGTCACACTGCTGTTATCCGCAGCACATTCACTCTCTTCATCCAGGAACGGAAATTGACTCAAATTCTCCTTTTATAACAGCAAGATGATTGGTTTAACATAATATCAAATGGACTGATGCTTTCGCCTTCTAGTTTTAAATTTAGGCTTTAAGATGGCATCTAACTTCAACTAAAATGCCAAATCAAATTGCTGATTGTCATGCAGCAGAGTTTTCTATCGGTGGTGTATTTGCCTGTCGTAAAAATCAGAAAAAGCGTTTTTCAAGTTCCAAAATGTTTTCAGAAGCTTTCCTTTAGAAATACTGCGATTCAGAATGTAAGACGAGTTCATCATAATCGAAATCCAACAATTCAAAGTAGCCTCGGAAATATCGTGTAGTTAATGCCTTAGCTATACGTTTATCCACACATTTCAGACCGGGTGGCATAAAATGCTGCTTGTACAAGATACTAAGTTTTTTCCACGCTGTGACTTTTGGTGTGTAATGCAGTAATATGTTAGTACGTGATGATTTTAAAAGCTCTCGGGCAACGTTGCAGTGCCGTTGACTCTACCTATCATTGACGGCTCTCCGTCAGTAAGCACATTGATGATTTTAGCATAATCTACTTTTAAATTTTTGTAGACATAAGTTCACTTTTTCAAATAGTTCTGATCCTCTTGTTTTAGCATGCACTCTCTCCAGAATGGCAAGATCTTCCAGGACATTAAAATTAATATCAGTTCCAGTTATAAAAAAAGAATCGCGTATTTCCGTTGAACCATCCAAAGCTACAGAAAAGAAAGTACAGTTGCTGAGATACGTCCTAAGAGAGTTCGTTTCGTCTCCTAACTGATTGCCTCGATGTAGCAATTTTTTTCGCTTTCTTTTCAGTACCCTTATTACCAAGATGGCTTGCAAATATTTGGAGACCAAGTATTAAAAGTATCTTTCCCATAAGGGAAAAGTTTATATTAGTTCAATAATACTAAAGAAGGTTAATATGTCGCTTATGTCATCGCCGACCCTTCGAAACTTACTTTAGCAAATATAATTTGTCATTATCAGTGTTCTTCCTTTTTCTGAATCACATACCCTTTCCGTACGTCATACCCAAGTACAAGCTTCATTCCTTCCTTATTAGTATGATTTTGTGCTGCGTAGTATCTGTCAAAGTAATGATGTCTATTATGTGAAAGAGTACTTCAACAGACAATGCAAAAGTCTGCTCCTGAAGGAAGTGTTATAAACAAAAATAACGGCCTCAGAAAGATGAAATGAAGTTCTCGAAAAATTATGCTATAATTAATTTCTGGCGTTCATTACCCAGTGACCATTTCCTAGAGTTAAGGGCTTTTACAGATAGTTCATCTCTTACCTAGCTCTCTCTCTCTCTCTCTCTCTCTCTCTCTCTCTCTCTCTCTCTCTCTCTCTCTCTCTCTCTGTCCCTCCCTTTCCCTCTTCACATCCAGAAATCTGGCCCATAGGTTTCTCCACCAAACGACACTCTCCGGCAGCTTAGATCCACAAGCGGGGACTACGACAGCACTCACCCTCTCACCAAGGAAACGATTTCCGACTATTCATGACTAGTGCACCAATAAGCTTGTGTTTTTTGAACTGACGTAAATTAATAGATGTAAGTGCGTGAGTCAGTTATTCTTTTACCTCCTCTAAGCGAACAAGACCCTACACCTGCGATGAACGTATCAAGGTACGAAAGGTGCTTGAATTTTATGACGCATCTGAACTCCTCTGCGAAAAAAATACCATATGTCTTGCTAAATGTCGGAAACTCCCAGTATGTAACGAATACTAAAGAAAGAGGAGTTGGTGAAAGCACATTATAGAGGCAGCTATCTTCAAATCCGCTACTTAATCGTAGCAAAGAATATCAAATTAAACTAAAGTTGTTGAAATACAACGCAATAAGCAGACCAAAAATGACAAATACATGAGACTGCTGAGGTTGTCAGCAGTCAGATACAGGGCAATCGACACGATGTGTGCCCACTTGTACCTATATGCACCGATCACAACTGGGGCAGCGACGCTCAGCGATCGAAAACCTATATATTAGTGAAACGGATCGCACATTATTGAACTATAAATATCTTCACAAGATATTAAATTAGGTTTTTCAGTAAAACTCTTGGAGTGCTATCCAGATCTGTGATCGGAACTGTCATCAGAACTCTAGTTCGATTTCGTATATTTTCTGTAGTTGAGTCCCTCATTAATGCAATTATCTCATAAAGTATTACCTATACAAAAATATTGTTAAGATTTTCTGCAGAACACTAGGGGGTCTCTTCAGAATTGTGATAATAATTTTATTTTCGTAAATCGGCAAATAATTTTTTTTCCACATAAAAAATTTTCTTTATTACTCGTACTTTTTCGCGAAATTCTGCAGAATGATTCAAATTTAGTACATAGAACTCTAGAACTAAAGGATATCGATAGAAAACTCTGACAAATGTATATTTCTGTAAAATCGGTTGCCAACTTCACGGCTATTGAACTATTCAGAATTGAGATCATAGATTTTTTCGCATAATTCTACAGAAAAATTAAAAATTTTTACCGAGAACTCTAGAACTGTAGCATACATATTAAGAACTCTGAAAAAAATTTACATTTCTCGAAAGTCGGGTGCCAACTACACATGATTGTGGAAATGGGTCCCTCATTGTTGCAATTATCTCATAAATTATTATCTGCACAAAAAATGTCGTTAGTATTTTCTGTAGAACTCTTAGGGAGCTATTCAGAATTGTGATTACTATTTTTTCTACAATTACTATTGTTTCGTGCAAGCTTAAAATTTTTCCCAATTTTTTTTTGTTTTCTTCGCGAAATTGTACAGAACTATTCGAAATTTGTACAGAGAACTCTAGAACTACGGCATACCCAGCAAGAACTTAAAAAAAAAAACAAAAAAAAAAACATGTATTTCTCGAAACTCGGGTGCCAACTTTACCAGACTCATAAGGATGACACTATCGAGGTGCAGTCTCCCGCTCGCCAAAAAAAACACCTTGTGTGGTTCGCCTCTCCATACTTTGTTCTAAGGTATATAACGGCCCTCTATTACCTGGTAGAATGGCAGGTCTAAATGCGTGCGGTGCGCTGAACAGCTTTTTACATGGTAAATTCCTCAGGTTCATCGCTGTGAGAGATGGCGTCAAGGTTCGAAAATATCTCCTACTTGGGGATGATAGTGTTACAGCAGGAGGAACACTGGGTGAAATCGGCAAGAAAGGATCTAAAAGACATGTGATCATGCCGTTAAAATGGAGATGGCTGACACTGAAATTGATGTTCTAATGGAACAACTGTCTGGACTGTCCCAGTAGCTCTTGGTTCTTTCTGGTGGTGCAGGATCAACTGTAGGTGAGTAGGACAGCAACCCAAGCATCTCGCTCTTGAACTTACATTCTTATGATCCCCTATAGGTTCTTCTACATGAATTTTATTACTGTTCTCTCACTGGAGCCTATACTCACTTTTCTCTGAGTTTCAAAGATCTATTCACTGCTTTCTCGGAAATCTACCCACCTGATAGTTGAATGTGTTGCAAATTCTTCCCAACACTGTAGGAACATGACAGGAAAATTGTCGTATGTTGGCAGAAACTGTGAGAAGCTGTATCAGAAAATCTAACTCTTAGACCTTTCGTTTCATGACAATACGTACACCATAGCGGTTTCGGGTATTGATTGTTAAAATACTTCACCCTTTCGGTCACGAATTATTTCTTTCCTCAAAAAGATCATGGTTTTACTATCCAGTTCTTCGAATTATGATTTTTCAGATGTATAAAATATTCCGAGGTGCCCCCACCCCCTCCCAAGGGGGGATACAACGCGTCCCCATTTGAGGACATTGTGTTCAAGGTGTGCAATATAAGTTGAAAAGTCAATGTACTTTATTTGATTTTATTTAGCCAACATACAAAAATTACACAAAGCTTACTTAATGATTATATACATAAACTATGGTTTTACACTTCTGAAGATTGATAATCAAAGAAACATTTTTTTTTTCTATACAGACATAAGTGAATATTACATTTTACATAATAAAATTTGGTTTTGCCTTTTCAGCCCGGTTTCTTGTACCTGTAAAATGATTTTTTGTCACTGACCACTGGAAGATTCCCAACGTTGTCCAAACGAAATTCAGCTTCTAGGCGAGCTTCTGCATTGGCTAATTTTGAAGTACTTGAACGTTCACTAGTGGGGCGCCCCCTTTTTTCTGGTAGCTGGCTTATCTATTTTTGCCAGTACTTTGGCCACACTTGCCCTAAAGTGAAGTAAATGAAGGGTCTTATTTTTAGGAGCACGTAATTCTGATGCGTTTTTCTTGTACTCAACCCATGCATTTACGCATGAAATATCAATTGCATGAGCATACGTGCGTCCACTTTCAGGTTGCAAAACCGGCTATAAACCGTCTAAAATGGCTGTCGTAAATAGTGTTCGCTTTCAAAAGCAGCTAACTGCATGTTGTCTTCGGGTGCAAGGCCTGCTAAATGCCCAATAGGCGTGGCTATCGCCCTGCCATGTCCGGATACAAAGCACGTGAACAGGCATCAGACTTACCAATCTGGACATTCAAAGCTACCTTGCAGTCTATTACGATTAGAATGGATATTTGTCTTATTCAGCTTTAGGTTGGCTCCGTTGTAGGAGAGTCTTACACAACAATAACCTTCTTGCTGCCAATGCATTGTCGTTTGGATGGGACGAGTGTTTCGTGATTATCTGTGTCACTTATCTTGCAGTTAGCGGGCTTTGCGTCTAGGCTACTAAGTTTACAATATACCGTATGATATAAAATGTCTAACATTACCTCCATGATTGTCCTCTTGTTCAAAATTATCGCCAGGATCATCGGATAGATTGTCAATTTCAGAAGAATTACGGAGCTCTATAACTTCTTCTGTAAGTGGCCTTCGTCTGTCTTGGACATGGGGTATTGTGAAATCACCATAAGATGGCTAAAAATACAGCGAAATAATGTCCTAAATTTCTATACTATTACAACCTTTCAATCACAATGTCCTCATTTGGAGACAAGTGTACGGTTATAAATTTGTCACTTACCTGTCCTTCTGAAAGACACCTTGATTTTCACCTTCAAGAATGCACCTTTCTACGCACAAATAATTTTTTTTTAGCTAGAGTCACAAGATATTAACCTGCTGATGGGAGGTACAAAGATTACTGGTAAGCGACAATGTGACTGTACACATTCAGTTTTGTTTCGTGGTACCATAGATTGACAGGAGATGTCGACACTGTTTTCAAGTAAACTCTCCGCTTGTGACAATATGAGGACAACAATTACAAATGGTAAAATTTAACGAATTTTAATATAGTAAGCATTTATTTAGTATGTCCTTATATGAGGACGCCATGAGCGAAAGGGTTAAAGATTTGTTTTATAACGGTACAAGAACATATGGTAGCACTACAGTTCTGACTTTCAAGTTAGAGTGTGGTTTTTGGTGACCAACATCTGCTGTTATTACAGTGAAAACTATACGACACTTTGATGAAACAGGTACGTGCAGGTTAGCACTTGTAGGTTAACGTCATAGGAATACCATTATCCCGCTAGGTGATTCATTGTGTTACATTTCAGATGAGTGAATGACATTTTTGAAGATAAAATAGAATTGGGAGGAGAAGTAGTTTTATAAATAGCTGACTGGATGTGCTTCAGGTTAAGACATGTCAATGCTGGCTACTGCCTATAGGGTAACAGGATGTAGACCAGAAATATCACGCTTTGTCTAAGTGGTTTAATGTCTCGGCATGTCATATCTGAATAACATGGTGAACTTCATAGCAAAATTTATTCTAAAATGTTTTGATGGATGAGCACTATAAAGCTTTACCAGACAACTCCATAAAATGTCTGTACATTTAAGGATATTACATGGTGGAGGTTTTGTTGACGTACATCAGGTTTCTGAAAGTTAGTGCACTTTGTAATATTGTAGTTGTCGATGTAAATTTCACTGTTCTTGGCTAGTTCTCGCTCATATTGTATGGTAATACAGTTAGACTGTTAGCATCTGAGAGTTGAACATTGCAGTAATTTGCACAGAAGTCTGGCATAATTTATGTCACTCATAATCTGATAGCAATATTTTCGAGTCAACAAATTTTGGATTTTCAAACATTAACTCTACATTGATGTCTCAATGTGACGATAACCCTGCTCATATAATAAGACATGTAACGCTGCAGAAAGTAACACCTCATTCATCTGCGTGGCATAGATGTTGAAGGAAGTGGAAAGGAACAGTTCTGCTTGTCCTGCAACAATGTATCATGGAGCTTGTCTGGAACCATTTCTGCGTGCTGCTTCATTATTACCGGACGCTGTGTTGATTTTTAATTGTTTGGTTATACTTTCTATATTACGATACCCATGAACCATGCATGTTGCCGTAACAGTAAATACATTATCTCTATACATTTCCAGTAGATTTGTAACAACTGGCATCTATTTTGTCCTTTTTAAAGTCTGTTAGGTCTAATATTACTGATTATTAACTGCATCAGATGCATTGACAGATGCAGAATCAAGTGCGTCTAACTAACGATCTGAAATTACACTCCAGGGAAGACTTCCATTCAATATAGTCAACTGTTATAACACACTGCATACCATTAGTCGAGTGTTCTATGACTAAAGACTTACACAATGTTTCAAATAGGATGGCTCAAAATGTCTCACACTTATTCTGTACGCTGCACACAAAGGGCAATAGCATTTGGGTGTTTCAGATCACATTCAAAGTTTTTTCAGCCTTATATAAGGTTTTCTCTATTAAGATTCCATTTTACTGAGGTTTATGACAACCGCTACTGCGTTTCGGATGTTGCTACATCCTTCCAAAGAAAGATGACGTCTTCATCAACTGCTTTCATCCACGTTGCATAACTTTGCCTACTGACATCACGCATCGCTGGTCGCTCTGTTGTTTCCGAGAGACATATAACTCTTGATGGATATGTCCTACGTCTTCTTTGATCGAAAATCCACGACACTTACCACCGGTCGTCAAGTATGTGGCAAGGCGTGAATTTCACGTCACGAAGGCTGCTCTGCTGTTACAAACTGAGACCATAGAAAACCGACTATACGTCCTCTGATTGCTTTAGGCAAAATACAAACAGTTGGTAAACCTTTTTCAAATATTAAATTCCTGGATTTCGACAAAAAATTGCAAAGTCAAATTGCACTACCTATTGACGTTAATCTGCAAAACGAAGAAGCGAATGGAGGGATGTGAACTACATAGTTTCTCTGTCGCATCTAGATGGGGTTGTGGAGTTTCTCCAAGTCCACACTCGCGATCGTTTCACGTCATATTCCCTGACACTCGCTATCATAACCAGCAAAAGACCTCCTGATAAGGGCTCTTGTTGAAGGAATGATAACAATATTCGTCAGAAAATGGTTTCAAAATCCTATGGAAGCGTTTAAGCTTGCTAGTAATAGTCGCACCACCCCACCAATCGATTACAAACATGTTTCACATCTTCAGATTCCTCGACTATTGCCATTTAGAAATCCGCTGGAGATGTTACTAAAACTAAAATCTAAACTCCTCCCGAACAGACCATGAAGGCTCAACGGTACCGACCGGCCGCTGTGTCATTCTCAGCCAGTAGGCGTCACTGGATGCGGATATGGAGGGGCATGTGGTGAGCACACCGCTCTCCCGGCCGTATGTCAATTTCCGAGACCGGAGCCGCTACTTCTCAGGCAAGTAGCTTCTCAGTTTGCCTCACAAGGGCTGAGTGCACCCCGCTTGCCAACAGCACTCGGCAGACCATATGGTCACCCATCCAAGTGCTAGCCCAGCCCGACAGCGCTTAACTTCGGTGATCTGACGGGAACCGGTGTTACCACTGCGGCAAAGCCGTTGGCCTGGAGATGTTACTGTACGTCCAGAAACCTACCTACCTTGCGCCACACAGAATGATCACTGTATTCGATGTAAAATGTATACCTACACATTTTGTGCTATTCGTACTGTTCACATAAAATACAAAGCGTTGATAGTTAAAGAATAAAACGGGCATCTATCGTAAGTGATACATACTTTCATCGAAACGGAATCAGACTCAATCTATAAACATTTGTTAACCAGATTCCCATAAAGATTGCAAATTGCGCTAAAGTATCTCGTAATATAGTCATGGAGATGTTGAAAGCATCAAGTAACTATATTACCTCACACAGAACTGTGTCGGTTAAAATTTGAATAGCAGTCTGCAGAGAGCCATGTGGGCAGCTGCAGTCTTGGAATGTGATAACCGTTACATTGCTATCCTCTAGCACGACAGGACGCATTTCTGTTCTTAAATTAGAGTATGTTTAAGTGTAACAGTCCGTACTCAGGAATATGTCTGAAAGCCGTGTCGTCTTATAGAGTGCGCCTACTGGGGCGGGGCACCCAAAACACGGCCCATATCAGACGAAAGGCGAGGGATGTTCTCCTCCATTCAAACTGTATGATGTGACGTCGACTGCTCCAGACTCTAGGCTCGACGCACACGAGCGATTTATTATCGTGAGCTCACAGTGCCATTTTCTGGCGGGTTTCAGCAGTGTATGTGAAAGAATGCAGCCGAGTACATTAGGGCAGTGACGCTGAGAACTCGGTGCTCCCGAGCACTGTTGGGCTGCGTTCACAGTGGCAACGACAACGGTCGTCAGACACCGTCGCCAGAGGTCGCCCGATAACATCGGCCGACAGCATGGCCATAGTGCGTCCGGATTCCTTCGTCAATTTTTGGCAGAGTCAAGGAGGTTATATTAAATTAGGTTAGAATTTTATGTACAAGTAGGTCAGGTTTTAACCTCTTAGGATGGGGTGGATACCACGACGCCTCTGTGCCTGGGTACGAGTGCTGCATAGCTGCTTATTAAAGAGACGCCGAATGCATGTGAATCAGCTGTCCTGTATCGTAAATAAGATGGCGAGTACTATAAACTCTGTCCTCAGTTATCGGAATAACCAGAGAAGTCGTCAGGAATATATGAGATGACAGGAGAAACGTGCCGTTCCGAACTCGAGATAATTCATGGTGGCATTGAAAAGAAGATTATAAACATTCTATTTCGCTGTATTTATTTCAAGTTGTGCAGACATACGTGAATTAACCTCCAGTGACTGTCATTTAGCAAACGAATGAAATGCAAGCATATAGTGTAACATAAGATACTCCGAAACCTTAAGCACTCGAAAGTGGAAGTACATACCGTACACCACATTTGCCAACCACTTTATACTAACCGAATCACTATCCAACTGGCATAAAATGCCAGTAAGTTGTAATAACAATTTGTAGACAACTAATGACAACCTTATCGCAAAAAAGATCCAGTACAGTACCTATAAGCATATACGATACGGCACCCTTTTTGACTTGAATTTCCAATAAAGATTTTGCCCATTTGAGATTTCGAATAAAACTGCGATTACGGTCCATAAATTCCGAATTATATTCCGATTATAATACTTTCATCCTCGGGATGCCACAAACTTACTCTTTCTGGGACTAAACTTAGTTGTTTCCCACATTCCATATTTCGTGTGCGAGAACGTCGTCGATTTGATCGAAGAAAGAAATTGATTTGAATTTCAGCGATTGTCGTCAGAAGTCGGTACGTCCGGGGGATAAGGTCGGCTGTAGTCTAACCGCACACGTAGTGGCGTAATGATTTTGAAAAATCGACCGTCTCTGACCGATGTCGGTCGTCGGCGGAATCCACCGATATCGGAGCCACTGTGGCCGCAGCCTTACATCACAGCGATCTCGCCGATCGCCGCGAAGCAGCAGTCATTGTTGGTGAAAGGGACAGGCGGAAGTATTCGCAACAGCTGCCGACAACTGCCATGGATGCAGCCTCCTTCCACAAGGATTTGTTCAATGAAGAGCTGAAGAGATACCCTGAAATATGGGACACGTCTCACAAGGAGTATTACGATAGGATTAAGAACTGAGCTGCATGGTTTCAAGTGTCTGGAAAGTTTTGTGAGGGTGTTACTGAGAAACCAGATCAGAAGAAAAATTATATACAGTAGGTATCACTGTTAAACTGTATCGCTGTTAGACTAATCAGTGTTTGCATTCTAGTGGTGGCGTTTTTACTCGAATGTCATCATTCAAAACTTGAAATGGTGCTAACCAGCAAATGCTTTGCTACCTGGCGAGAGCCCTTCAAGGTGAATCAACAGATCTTCAATTTAAAATAAATTCTGTTCAAAACTTCAGTGTAACCTATGCCTTATTCTATTGCAGCCACAAAATACGGAACTGCACATGTTTCAGTAGAGATATAAATTAAATAATCTTTACGTTCGGCAATAAATTAAGTGTTCGCTACGTTTGTTACAGACCGGATATACGTATTTTTGTCTTGCCATGGTATTTTTCCAGCATTGTCCATAAAGTAATAAGCGAAAACGTTACTCCTACTGCTCAGCGGAATTCCTTGGGTTGATAGGGTCTCATCGTCCAGATTACGTAGCCCCGGTATGCTGAAGATGTGTCCAAGTTAAAACCACCTATGGAACTGCAATAGTCGTGAAGGACATAGCAACATTTGATAAAATGCGCAGTCCACATATCTCGGGGCAGGATTCATACGGTAGTTAAAGATCTGTTTCTTGTAGGAAAGGAAAATTTGAGCGCCCGTTCTCATGACCAAATTAGACAGATTACATTAGGTGGTAGTGAAACCTTCATCGCACGGTCCTTGTTTTCGATGGGTGATTGCAGTTTTATTTAGTTAATTCATTGAACTGTTGTACACTTATTCGAAACTGAAGAATTTACTTTTATCTTCTCTTAAATCTATAAACAGTGGAACGAACTCTCCTTTCAGCATATGTGAACTAATCAGTGGATGAGTCCAAAACGTCAAGTTGCGTTTCTTAATATTTTCGTAAACGAAATGAGCAAACACTGCGTGCTTTCTTCTTCCTGGGTCCATACTGGTTGGATTATAACCTAGTACTGCTGCGCGATTACCGCTGCGATGGCGCTGTGTGTGCACTGAAACGATTTCCGACGCCGCGATCTCGCTGTGACCAAGTGTAGTTGTTACTCGCTCGTGTGCATCGAGCCTTAAGTGAAAGCATGTCCGTAGCGGTGCGTTCGGCTACCGCGTGACGTCACGCGCAGCGCAACGGAAGTTCCTGGCGATATTGGCTGTCAGTTGAAGCACCGTCTAATACGTACTGTCAGTACACTCTCTGGTGTTAAAGTCGTAACCATTCGACAGATGGAGCGACACAAGCGCTCCAAGCAGAGAGGAAGCAGACAGTGATAATTATGTATCGTAAGGGTACATTTTTTTTCTTAATTAACAAAATAATTGTTATATTTTTTCTTGCCATGCATTACTGAATTACCAAGCGACACGAATTATCGTTAAACGAATGTAAAATCAGATAAATACCACTGATTCAATGATATAAGCTAGTGTTTTTCAGATTTTTTGAATACGCGACCCCTTTCCAAGTAAAAATATTCTGGCAATCCCCAGAACCATAATAAAAGTGTGTCAGCGATTTCAAAGGCAACATATTTAATTTCCTTTTTATTGATACTATACTGACAAAGAAATCAAGTGCAATGTGAAAAGAGGTCATAGTGCCCTACGGGCAGAGAAATAATTAAATTCTTTGCCGCGGTAGAGGCGTGGGGGTGAGAGGGGGTCAGCGGGGGCATTGTATTGTATGTTAGAAAGGACGGAGAGGCTCCGTCCCCGCCGCAGCAACCCCACGACGACTACCGTAGTCCACTTCACCCCGAACCACTCTTTCAGGGTTATTGTGCGGTTGCGGTTCGCCCCCCCCCCCCCCCCCGCTATGTTTTGCGTGGTAGAGTAATGATGGTGTACGCGTACTTGTTTGCACAGCAATCGCCGACGTAATGTAGCTGAGGCAGAATAAGGGGAACCAGCCCGCATTCGCTGAGGCAGATGGAAAACTGCCTAAAAACCATCCACAGACTGGCTGGCTGGCCGGCTCACCGGATCTCGACACAAGTCCGCCGGGCGGATTCGTGCCGGGGAGCAGGCGCTCCTTCCCAATTCGGAAAGCCGTGCGTTAGACAGCACGGCTAACCGGGCGTCCTCAGCGAGGGCATAGTCGCTCGTTTTCGGTCACTACCATCAGTTGTCCGAATACGCCAGCAAGTACGGACGTGAGCGAATTTGCAAGTGCTTTCACAAAACCTTGTCACTTCTGTGTAACATTTGTACCATAGCCATGCTGCAACTGCTTTGTCCTGCGACCACGACCCCCTGAGCAAGGCTTTGCGATCCCCCCCCCCCCCCCCCCCCTCCCACATGGGGTCGTGACCAACAGGTTGAAAAACACTTTATAAGCTACGATTTATTCATGAAGAAACACTGCCTAAATTGCAGCTTACTCCTCTGAGAGCATGAGGGTATAAATACATATTTCATGCATGAGAAGCATATAGTTCTGTTGTCTGTTCTTATTATGACAGGCGCTTTCCCAGACAAGTAAAAAATGTTTTATGGAGTCTAATGATTCACCAATTCTTGCATTTCACTCAACTTTCCGATACGCGAATATTTTTGTAAACGTGATTAATTTTGCTTCAAAAGCTGATATTTTGTGTCGTTTTATTACGACGTTCATGCGGTTTTCCCTTCAGCATCATGTGTGGTGGGTTATTTGGTACGTTGAATTTTTGCATTCCATACAAGTCTCCTTCGTTCCACATTCACTGATTTGTCTCTTTGCGGCGTCGCGGGGGCGGGTGGAGGACTCTACCTGGAGTTGTTTATCTGCTTGTTCCTACTACACGTGATAGTTACAACCATACAGTTTTGAAGTAAGCTGCTAAACAACTCGTTTAAACTGTGTCGTCAGAACGGCAGTTGTTTTAAATTTACGGGAGAAGTGGGCTTGAGATTTTTTAATTTAAATAACACGCTGCTGAATGACATATGTATCGTCCATTTTGAATTTACCGTCAAACATAAACCTAATGTGACAACCGTTTAAATCAGTGGTCGTCAAACTGCGGCCAGCGGCTCAATCAAGTCTCGGTGCGACCCGCGATTCTCAGCCGTATTACTTGTACCATACAGCAGAGAATCGGGAGCTTTTCGGAGAGTTGATCGGGCCGCATTCCGCCCACGGGCTGCAGTTTGACAACCACTGATTTAAAGTGTGACATCGTGGGGGAAAACCCAGGTATTCTATGAGGGGCGAACAAAAAGTTTCTGTTCGAAGGCCGTACAGTGCGGAATCGGCATGCCATTCATTCATAATGGCTGTGAATATTGAGGCAATCATCCCAATGACGCACCAGGTTGAAGATACCCGTTTGCTAAAACATCACGTCCTGCTTCGTGATGAAGTATGTAGCTTCCTGCTACACATCCTTCTGCGACAGGAATCGTCGACCGTTCAAGGACTTTGTTAAGGAACCGAAGGCTTCGTATTCACATGGGGAGAGACGTGGACTATAGGGCGGATAAGTGAGAGTCTCCTGCTTGAATTAGTGTAGCTTCCCTGTTCCGACATTTGCGACACGGGGGCGTGTGTTATGAAGCAGCAGCACCCCTTGTCGCACCATTCCACAATGGTGCTTTTCGACAGACATGCTCCCTATATACAAAAAAATGGCTCAAATGGCTCTGAGCACTATGGGACTAAACATCTGAGGTCATCAGTCCCCTAGAACTTAGAACTATTTAAACCTAACTAACCTTAGGACATCACAAACATCCACGCCCGAGGCAGGATTCGTACCTGCGACCGTAGCGGTCGCGCGGTTCCAGAGTGAAGCGCCTAGAACCGCTCGGCCACAAAGCCCTATATACATTTTTCATTCTCTGGTGCAGCGGTTCCCAATCTTTTTCGACTCACGAACCAGTCCTACAACTATCTGAGTTGGGTGAACCACTGACTTTTAAATATACTTACAGTAGACATGCATAAAATTTAATTCCAAGCAGCTTAACCCTTATCGGCTAAAACGTAGCGTTACTCTGGCTAAGGCTGAAAAGTTACACAACGGTTATGCCTAGTTGCAATAATAAATACAAGTCTTCATTGTAATTACTCACCTCTTCCATGCATTTCAGTGAGAAGGTTGCGCCTGCTTTCCATGGCAGAGAACTTTGAAGTCAGGAACCACAGAAGTTAAACAAAGTCTCAAATCACTTTCACCAAGAAGTCTGTTTCTGTACGAGGGTAATCCCAAAAGTAAGGTCTCCTTTTTTTTATAAGTACAGAACTCTGCTTGTGTGGCAGTTGGTCACACTGTTATGAAGCTCAGTCTTGGCTTGGCAGCCGTTGAAAATGGAGCTCACGTCCGATGTTACCGCCAAGTGCGAATTGCGTGCAAGTTATTCGGTTTTTGAGCGCAAAGGGCACTGCGCCGATTGAAATCTATCGCCAATTGACGGAAGTGTATGGTGAGTCGTGCATGGATGACAAAAATGTTCGTAAGTGGTGAAGAGAGTTTGCAGCTAGTCGGACCGAAATTCACGACGAACAAAGGAGCGGGAGACCGTCAATATCTGAAGAGACAGTGTTGAAGGTTGAGCAAAGCATACGTGAAGGTCGGCGGATCACCCTGGATGATTTCTGCACGCTTGTTCCTGAGGTTTCCCGAAGCACCGCTCCCAGAATTTTAACGGAAACATTGGACTACCGGAAGGTGTGCGCAAGATGGGTGCCACGCATGCTCACTGAGGACCACATGTGGAAACGAGTTGATGCTTCCCGCGCATTTCTCCACCGCCTTGCAGGACAACTTTCTGGACTCAATTGTCACGGGTGACGAAACCTGGGCATACCACTTGGCACCTGAGACCAAGCAACAATCACGCCGGTGGCGGAATCCTTCTTCGCCAAAACCGCGGAAATTCAAACAAACACAGTCTGCCGGTAAAGTCAGGGGTATTGTTGATCGGCTTTATGCCCACTGGGACCACAATTAACGCTGACAGGTACTGTGAGACTGAAAAAACTCAAATGGGCAATGCAAAACCGGAGACGAGGAATGTTGAGCAAGGGCGTACACATTCTCCATGACAACGCTCGCCCACACATCGCTCGGCAAACCGTTGCTCTCCTGCAACAGTTTCTATGGAACATAATCACTCACCCACCCTAAAGTCCTGACTTGGCACCCAGGGACTATCACCTCTTCCCTAGTTTAAAAGAACATTTGGCCGGAAAGCGATTCAGCTCCGACTACGAGGTGAAAGAAGAGGTTCATAACTTTCTGAACAGCATGGCGGCGAGCAGGTATGACAAGGGCATACAAAAAACGCCACAGCGTCTACAAAAATGCATCGACAGAAATGATGATTATGTCGAAAAATGCCTAATGTTCAAGCTGTAAAGTGATGTAAACCATTGTAGAAATAAACAGGTCTATGTATTTATATATAAAAAAGGGAGACTTACTTTTGGGATTACCCTAGTATTTATTTTTTAAAACAGCATATGAAGAAAACGACTTTTGCACAAATAAATGGATGAAAAAGGTAAGAAAGCCATTATGGCTTTATTCGCTAACACTGGGAACTCCTTTAAACTTAACCAAAAACCAATTAATTACAAAGATTTATAACTTTACTGTAACTGAAAATCAGTGGAAGTTTCAAGAAGCTGCTTTTTTCATTTAAGCTTGAATGTCGATTTTAACACTGTTGACTCTTCGAAGGGATTGCGACTCCAATTGTTATTATCGGACCTAGTAGGTAAATATTCGCTGAAGGTTTTTCCAAGTCCCTTAAAATGTTCTTTAACCATGTTCTTGGCATTTTCGTCCAAGGAAAGATGATTTTCCGTCAGTAAGTTGTAAAGGGTATCAAAGCACTCGGTTTGATTCCTACTGAAGCAAGTTTCGCAAAAATTAAGTTTTTTAATTAATGGTTCAATACGATCTTGTACAAATAAACCAGGAGATATAAGCTTAAACTGTAAATTTTGGGGAAAATGGCTATCAAATAAGTTAAAGTATGTGTCCAGACTACATCTTTCATACACTTTGATTTGTGAAAGGCATGGCTATCGAGAAAAAAAATAAACTTCAATTTTAATTTCATACGGCCTGGAAATAGTTCTACCTCGACATTTGCATCTAACGTCAGTATGAGACAATAAACAAACATAAATGCTTCCCATTTCCTCACAAAGCATTGCAAAGATGTGGAAATTTCTACAGCAAGTCCTAATATAATTAATTATTTTCACGGCATCGTCTCTAACACAGATTTGAATCCATCGGGCATGCGTTCAGAAACAAAAGCCTGTCTATGAATGCAACAATGTGTCCACGAGGCGTTCGGCGCTATCTATTTCACTTTGGCAACAAAACCAGCGTAACACCTTGTCACAGATTTCGCGTCTTGTGAACAAATGCCTACACAGTGAGTCTAAGATATTGAATTTTCGCGAGAGTATTTATCGTTTGACTTCGAAACATATCTCCTACCGCAATTCTCTCTTTAAATAGTCTGCAGAATAGGAGTTCCTCTTCCGCAGACTCCCTGTTAGTAATGGACGAAAAGTAAAAAGCTGACTAAATTGGCAACATCAGTCGATTCATCAAGTTGAATCGCAGAAGAAGTATTGATATGAGCTGTTTCCAGAATTTCATTTTCGACGTAATTTGAGATGTCTTTAATTCGGCGCTTGATCGTATTATCGGACAGTGGTACCATATTCTCCAAGCATGCACTGTACTACATCATTTATACATGAGCGCACTAAATCAATAGTTGTTGAACGAGGTATTGTAGTTCTGTAGTTAACGCGATAATACGCTTCAAGAGCACTCTCATTGTCACTGGTTGCATCGGATTCAAAAGCAGTTAAATCATTTTTCCACTCGTTAGCTTTCGTGTTTAAAAAAATCAGCAGATATGTAACGTGGGTGGGGTGTTAAATTTCTAAATGATGTTTAAGTAGAGGTTTCAGACTAGAGTCTGCAAGAATGTCGCCACAAACAACACACTGTGGTCTTCGACAGTCCTTGTCACCTGCATATGAAAATCCAAACCTAATGTAATTAACGCAGTACTTTTCTTTCTTTGCACACTGTTCACTTTCGTCAGATTGACAAACATCATTAGAAGCTGAATGAACTGTTGACACAACACTAACTTGCGATTTTGTTAAAGGCTGTTTCCCTTTCAAACTTCCACTTTTCAACCAGTTATCCGTTTTAATATGAACGGAAACGATACTGATACACAACTGACACTGCATTCGTACTATACTGCATCGCCTGAGTTATTTCGAATTACCACGCAAGGCACTGCGGCGACTACAGCTGTTACGAACACACATTTAATGTGTTCGGAGTAGCGAATATGGATTACCACCAGCTGCATAATGGAATGACGACACTGAAAATTTGGGCCAGACCGGCATTCGAACCTGATGTGGTGCTTATCGTAAGCGGTCGCCTTACCATTTGGCTATCCGAGCGCGACTCACGGTTATCCCCAAACTTCCATATCTCTCCCATATGTCTACAGCCTGCACTCGTATATCCATTATGCATACTCCCGTACAAGGGGAGACATTTTACTTAAATGTCGCTTGCTCAGTGTAGCGAATAAATACGATATTGCATGCATGCCCGAAGGAACTTTGCATCGTAAGCTCGGAATAACACAGGCACTGCAATGTCGTATTTATCCGCCGACAACGGGCAAGCGACTTTAAAACAAAATGTCTCCCCTGTCTGGGTATATACATAATGGATGTTCGAGTACAGGTCGTAGACACGTTGTTGACGACATATGGAAGTTTGGTTTTGGTCGTGACTCGTGCCCAGATAGCCAAATGGTACGCGACCGCTCGCGATAAGCAATCAAAGGCCTGATTGCCACACAACCGTTCCTTAGTGGATTCGCGGTACTGTTGTTAGAATTGAAACTTCCCGGCAGATTAAAACCGTGTGCCGGAGCACTTGCCTGCGAAAGGCAAAGGTCCCGAGTTCGAGTCTCGGTCGGGCACACAGTTTTAATCTGCCAGGAAATTTCATATCAGCGCGCACTCCTCTGCAGAGTGAAAATCTCATTCTGGAAAAATCCCCCAGGCTGTGGTTAAGCCATGTCTCCGCAATATCCTTTCTTTCGAGAGTGCTAGTTCTGCAGGGTTCGCAGGAGACCTTCTGTAAAGTTTGGAAGGTGGGAGACGAGATACTGGCGGAAGTAAAGCTGTGAGGACGGGGCGTGAGTCGTGCTTGGGTAGCTCAGTTGGTAGAGCACTTACCCGCGAAAGGCAAACATTCCGAGTTCGAGTGTCGGTCTGGCACATAGTTTTAATCTGCCAGGAAGTTTCATATCACCGCACACACCGCTGCAGAGCGAAAATCTCATTCCTGTTGTTAGAATTGTTAGAATACAAAGAAGCCGACAGACTAAATTTCCATTGTGGCGAAATCGAATGCATTGCTAATGTTGCACATAACTGTAAATCATTCATTTGCAGTAAATATTAATTTATTGTGGAAATAATGTGACAAAATCCCGATGTAGTACTTATATTACAAGGGACAATTTAATTTTAAAATAATAATTATTGTGACAGTGCCACGGAAACTAAGGAAGCAGTAATAGGCCTAACCTTGAAACTCACCACTATGGAAAAGAGTTTTGGCGAACTCCTTGAAATATTTTGCGGATCCCTTGGGGGTTCTCGAAGCACAGTTTGCGAAACAATGATCTGATTCAGTCCAACGGTGTTTTCCCTTCAGAAACCAAGAGAAGAATAATAGCAGGTTCGTCTTGTTTGGATGCATTTGGTAATAACGTCGCCATAGTTCACATTTCCGCATATACCACATGCACACCAGAAAGACATGAAAGTCACACTAATCCATTTCCTACACGTTGGTGTTTCATATACCCTGCAACAACGCCCTCAATTGGTAAGTTTTTGATCACCATATATGTGACTTGACTGCTATAACGAGGCGTCTAGAAGCAAAATGCTTTGAGTGCATTAGAACATTTTTTTTGGAAACGCAAAAAACTTCTCACTTTTTTCGTATGGCAGATATTCGAAATTTCTTTTCATAATAGATTTACGTTTGTCTAAGGAGAATTTTTCGGACAATCCCTGAAATTTTCGGCTTTACTTATTATAACCTAAAATAACTTGAATTCACCGAGTTTTGCATCTGTTCTCACGGGCATCTACAGTACTTTGCTTTTATAGATAGAGGTGTGCAAATATTGTCATAACATAACAGTAAAAAGACACTTTAATACTGGTATAAAGAAGAAAAGAAAACGATTTAACGACTACAGGTAACTGTGATTACGAACTGTGTGATATTCAACAGAAGAGGGAAGTACTTAAAACTTCACAGACTTATGAGTCCTGCCCTGCCCCATCCAAATTGCACTGGAAATTCATTATCTCCGGGATGAATTTCATGTTGTGAGTCCTTCTCTACATTGTTCACAGCACAGATTATGTTCTTGCAGAAAGCAAAATTTTCGTTTTCTTCTCAAGTCTGCCCGAAATGTTTTCTCAAGCAGAAACCAATAGCCCTCACTTTTGTTTTCTTCAAGGCTCTTCCAATTCGGACAGCATTTGGTTCCACAGGCATATCACTTTTTATTCTCTAGCGTCCATTCTGTAGCCAGTTTCAACTCTTACTAGTACGTTTCCATGTTTACTTCTGACGACCACAACCCGTTTTACAGCGACAAATCTCAAATGACACTGACTAGATGGCTTAATGACATCAGAAACTGTACACGTTTTACAGCGACAAATCTCAAATGACACTGACTAGATGGCTTAATGACATCAGAAACTGTATTCTTCCATCGCCGATTTTTGACATCTTTTCCTGACTGGAAAACTATTCCGTGATCCTTGAACATTTTATTGCACTTATTTGGTGAGGTAATTGTGTCTTTAGACCTGAGGACCTTTTCAGTTCGACCAGAATTTCTGGCCACAGAAACGGCCACCATTATTCCAGCCACCAACCGGTATCTGCCTCTGGCGGAGAACAGAGGAAAGCCGTGCGAACGGCCGAAAATGAACCAACAAAAGATGGGGCCAGCTCCCGTCCAACACTTCCTATCAGTTGGCCAGAGCGTCGGCTTCCACTTATCATCATGAAGGTTAAGAAGGACTACAAAGAATTCCTGTGGCGCGTCAAACAGTGGACAACAGCGGTCTTTACTGTGAGGGCTGCATGAGGAACAATGTGCAAGTCCAACTCTCAGATGTGTAAGACTTCCGGAAGGTTACAAGCGGAACAGCAGAACTCTCGCTTCCTTTCTACACTTACGCTGTTGTCTCAGACAAACCCATCGAGGTTGTCTTCAAGAGGTTTCCAAAAGTGTGCAGACCCGATCTTCTAAAAGAAGTCCTGGAGCACATCGGATTTGGTGTGTACAAAGTGGCGCGCATCGAATCGACTCACACGCAGAGAGAGTCACCGTCAATGCTGCTGATCGCCAACAACAACCAAGACATCAAGAAGCACTTTTTGGTGATGAGTGAAGCCGACACTCAAATCACAGCACAAAAAGGCTCTCGCCAGTGCTTCCACTGCCAAACGGTGGGACATGCGGCACGTCACTACACCTTCCCTGTGGCACGCATGAAACGCATGGGCGAACACACGAGTGTGGGATACCTGCTACCCAGGATGCACCCCGCCCCCTCCCCCACAACTGCAAGAACTGGTGGCCCATACGTCACCAACTACTGTGGCAGTGAAGTGTTTAATGCTGTAGTAGGCCTCCACTGCAGAGTCCAACTCAAAAAGAAGATCGACCGTCCCATTCGACATCTGTGGGTGGTGCACACATACCAGCCAGATCCACGAACTCCTTAAGAACGTAACACATCGTAGCGTAAACTACTGTTTACAGATATGCTAATAATGAAGTTCTTATTACTTGCATCCCCCTCATGAACCATGGACCTTGCCGTTGGTGGGGAGGCTTGCGTGCCTCGACGGTACAGATAGCTGTACTGTAGGTGCAACCACAACAGAGGGGTATCTGTTGAGAGGCCAGACAAACGTGTGGTTTCTGAAGAGGGGCAGCAGCCTTTTCAGTAGTTGCAGGGGCAACAGTCTGGATGATTGACTGATCTGGCCTTGAAACGCTAACCAAAAAGGCCTTGCTGTTGTGGTACTGCGAACGGCTGAAAGCAAGGGGAAACTACAGACGTAATTTTTCCCGAGGGCATGCAACATTACTGTATGATCAAATGATCATGGCATCCTCTTGGGTAAAATATTCCGGAGGTAAAATAGTCCCCCATTTGGATCTCTGGGCGGGGACTACTCAAGAGGACATCGTTTATCAAGAGAAAGAAAACTGGCGTTCTACGGATCGGAGCGTGGAATGTCAGATCCCTTAATCGGGCAGGTAGGCTAGAAAATTTAAAAAGGGAAATGGATAGGTTAAAGTTAGATATAGTGGGAATTTGTGAAGTTCGGTGGCAGGAGGAACAAGACTTTTGGTCAGGTGAATACAGGGTAATAAATACAAAATCAAATAGGGGTAATGCAGAAGAAGGTTCAATAATGAATTAAAAAATAGGAGTGCGGGTAAGCTACTGCAAACATCACAGTGAACGCATTATTGTGGCGAAGATAGACACGATAGACACGAAGCCCACGCCTACTACAATAGTACAAGTTTATATGCCAACTAGCTCTGCAGATGATGAAGAAATTGATGAAATGTATGATGAGATAAAAGAAATTATTCAGGTAGTGAAGGGAGACTAAAATTTCATAGTCATGGGTGATTGGAATTCAACAGTAGGAAAAGGAATAGAAGGAAACGTAGTAGGTGAATATGGATTGGGGGGAAGGAATGAAAGAGGAAATCACCTGGTAGAATTTTGCACAGGGCGTAACTTAATCATAGCTAACACTTGGTTCAAGAATCATTAAAGAAGGTTGTATACATGGAAGAAGTCTGGAGATACTGACAGGTTTCAGATAGATTATATAATGGTAAGACAGAGATTTAGGAACCAGGTTTTAAATTGTAAGTCATTTCCAGGGGCAGATGTGGACTCTGTACAACCAGAGGTTGTACAGAGTTTCAGGGAGAGCATAAGGGAACAATTGACAGGAATGGGGGAAAGACATAAAGTAGTAGAAGAATGGGTAGCTTTGAGGGATGAAATAGTGAAGGCAGCAGAGGATCAAGTAGGTAAAAAAACGAGGGCTAGTAGAAATCCTTGGGTAACAGAGGAGATACTGAATTTAACTGATGAAAGGAGAAAATACAAAAATTCAGTAAATGAAGCAGGCAAAAAGGAATACAAACGCCTCAAACATGAGATCGACAGGAAGTGCAAAATGGCTAAGCAGGGATGGCTAGAGGACAAATGTAAGGATGTAGAGGCTTATCTCACGAGGGGTAAGATAGATACTGCCTACAGGAAACTTAAAGAGACCTTTGGAGAAAAGAGAACCACTTGCATGAATATCAAGAGTTCAGATGGAAACCCAGTTCTTGAGGACAATATTATGGAAGTGGAAGAGGATGTAGATGAAGATGAAATGGGAGATATGATACTGCGTGAAGAGTTTGACAGAACACTGAAAGACCTAAGTCGAAACAAGGCCCCAGGAGTAGACAACATTCTATTAGAACTACTGACAGCCTTGGGAGAGCCAGTCCTGACAAAACTCTACCATCTGGTGAGCAAGATGTATGAGACAGGCGAAATTCCCTTAGCCTTCAAGAAGAATATAATAATTCCAATCCCAAAGAAAGCAGGTGTTGACAGATGTGAAAATTACCGAATTATCAGTTTAATAAGTCACAGTTGCAAAATACTAACACGAATTCTTTACAGACGAATGGAAGAACTGGTAGAAGCCGACCTCGGGGAAGATCAGTTTGGATTCTGTAGATATGTTGGAATACGTGAGGCAATATTGACCCTACGACTTATCTTAGAAGAAAGATTAAGGAAAGGCAAACCGACGTTTCTAGCATTTGTAGACTTAGAGAAAGCTTTTGACAATGTTGACTAGAATACTCTCTTTCAAATTCTGAAGGTGGCAGGGGTAAAATACAGGGAGCGAAAGGCTATTTACAATTTGTACAGAAACCGGATGGCAGTTATAAGAGTCGAGGGGCATGAAAGGGAAGCAGTGGTTGCGAAGGGAGTGAGACAGGGCTGTAGCCTCTCCCCAATGTTATTCAATCTGTATTTGAGCAAGCAGTAAAGGAAACAAAAGAAAATTTCGGAGTAGGCATTAAAATCCACGGAGAAGAAATAAAAACTTTGAGGTTCGCCGATGACATTGTAATTCTGGCAGAGAAAGCAAAGGACTTGAAAGAGCAGTTGAACAGAATGGACAGTGTCTTGAAAGGAGGGTATAAGGTGAACATCGACAAAAGCAAAACGAGGATAATGGAATGTAGTCGAATTAAGTCGGGTGATGCTGAGGGAATTAGATTAGGAAATGAGTCGCTTAAAGTAGTAAAGGAGTTTTGCTATTTGGGAAGCATAATAACTGATGATGGTCGAAGTAGAGAGGATATAAAATGTAGACTGGCAATGGCAAGGAAAGCGTTTCTGAAGAAGAGAAATTTGTTAACATCGCGTATTGATTTAAGTGTCAGGAAGTCGTTTCTGAAAGTATTTGTATGGAGTGCAGCCATGTATGGAAGTGAAACATGGACGATAAATAGTTTAGGCTCAGATGGATAGAGCGTCTGCCATGTAAGCAGGTGATCCCGGGTTCGAGTCCCGGTCGGGGCACACATTTTCAGCTGTCCCCATTGAAGTATATCAACAACACCTGTCGGCAGCTGAGGGTTTCGTTTAATTATTATTTATTCTACATAAGCTGCACGGTCATCAACGGTTTCTGTTCTTTCGGGAACAGTTATTATCTTCATTTATAGTTAAAGGCACCCGGCCATTGATGTGCAAGAGCTTCCTAGTGAAACTGCTGTACTGTAGTCGAAACTACTTTGGCAACACAGAATATGTTTTATTTTAGTAAAACGAAATGCTTTTAGTGACAAAATTAACGAAATGCTTATGGTGACAAAAATACGCATTTCCTTGTAGTTGTAAATACTTATTTAAAATTAATTCACTAATTATAATGCAACTACAAACCTTTCAGCACACAAAAAAAGAATTCCTTTTCTGAAACTTTATTTCAAATTTTGCAGTTTAAATATTATTAGACTTTGGTCTGCGTTTGGAATACCATCTAGAAACGTTTCAACCATCTCGTTGTACACGCTAATTTTGACATCTTTGTTCATGTATCAGTTTACCCAAACGAGATATTTTACGGTAGAAGTGTGTAAGTGCGATCATTAGTCCACTCCTTCACTTTACTTGCAGCAACTGAAATTTGCTGTCACCAGAAAACCACAGGAAAACTGACGGACTTGCTGAATGTGACCCACGACAGAAATCTGCACGTGTGTGCAGTGGCGTACCAACTATTTCTTTAGAAAGGGGGGGGGGGGGGGGAGACAAGAAACCCATTTACTAATTTCGTCTTTCAGCAAAACCGTTAAGAATACGTGCATACCGATAATGTGGGAAGGTGTGTTAGGTAATCAGCACTATGTTCTTCTACAGAGGGAAACAACTCATTAATACTAATATGAACCCAATTTTATAGGTCGTGCTCTTGAAAACAATTTCATTGCTTTAATTTTTAAAACTACATCATTTATCTTGGAAGACCTTGGCCCTACTTTGTTTTGAGTCACTTACGAAAAGGAATTCATATTTACTGTAGACTCCAATATCAATGGGCCAGAGAGAAACCTTTTGTTATTGTTACTATTTTACAAACACTGTGCATCCCATGTTAATGAAAAAAACATACTGGTAATTTGTCTGAAAAAGTTGAAAGTATTTATTTTATTTTTATTTATATTAAAAAAAATTACGTACAATGGTTCAAATGGCTCTAAGCACTATGGGACTTAACATCTGAGGTCATCAGTCCCCTAGACTTAGAACTACTTAAACCTGACTAACCTAAAAGCATCACACAAATCCATGACCGAGGCAGGATTCGAACCTGCGACCGTAGCAGCAGTGCGGTTCCGGACTGAAGTGCCTAGAACCGCTCGGCCACTGCGGCCGGCTTACATACAATTTCCAAATGTAGTTTTACTTTCAACAGTTCAGGTAACCAGTTTTTTCATGACATCCTAAAGATAAATTTTTTCAACCTTGTCTTGATGAACATAGGGGAGGAGTAGATGGGCGAGTCTCGACTGAGCATTTTGATCTGATGCAAGTTTTAAGTCGTCTCAAGGCGCTGAATGACCTCTCAGAGAACGACGACGGTACTGAAACTGTCAGAATCAGAGTGATGACGCGAATAACTTCATGATAGAGTTCTTTAACCCTACCCGGTTCTGCAATACGTTTTCTTCCAATAGAGGAGGCATTATATGGTTCGCAGCAGTTCGAGCTGTGCAAGAAGCCTGTCCAGGTTAAAGGCTGTTCTTCCAAAACATCATGTAGATGAACGATGTGCTTGGGAGGACGTATATCTTCAAGATGGGATAGTCACTTTAGATCCTCTTTGTTCAACATTCGATCAATCTCATTCGGAAGGAGATCAAGAATTTCAACCAAATTTTTTCCTAAATTTTCGACAATTCTTTTGGAACGGTTGGTGTTTCTGTGTGTTGCAGTTTCGCTGGTATTTTTCTTGGCCATGAATATTTGAGTCTTTCATATTGAGGTTTTTAGAATAAAATTTGGATTTCTCTTGCAGAATATCAAATGCTTCTGTAGTTCTAAGATTAGTAAGAGCTACTTTTAGAATGTCTATGGAATGTTTCACTCTGGCTGCATTAAAATTCGGATTCTGCAGGGTTCTGGCCAATTCCTCACACAGTTCTAACACTTCAGTTGCTACTATTATATAAAAAATACCGTCACTTGGGGTGATTTGGAACTACTGGGGTGAAATGGAGCATGGTATCTGTTTCAACAAATCATCTTTGCTGTGGACTGATACTTTGGTGTAACTAATGGAAACCACCCTCTTGAGTCACCACAGATATTAGTTGTTCGAGTGATATAAAAATTGCATGTGTCAACGAGGTATGTATTTTTTAAAAAAATAATGTATGTAAGTGTAAACTTTACCTTTTTTCTAAAACTCTGGAAACAAACTGTTGCACAGCTACTCTGGTAATAATAATATAGTTCTCTGAGATTGTAATGTGGAGGACAATTATCAGTGATGATGATTGAAAAGTTAGGTTAGGTTTGGTTATGCTATTCATTAGCTGCAGGCATAAATGTAGAAAATCATATTTTTTCAGGGTGAATTGGAAAATGCCATGGGTATACAAAAAGAAGATTGGGCCAGCTGGCTATCAAAAATACAGCGATACAAGCCTGCAGAAAGCTGTCAGTGATGTCAAGGCATGTAAATTATCAGTCAGGAATGCATCCAAAAAATATGGTTTACCACCTAGCACACTTTCAAGGAAATTAAATAACAAAAATCTTTTGAAAACAGGTCGACAAACTGTTTTGAGCTTAGAAGAAGAGATAACTGTGTAGAATGGGGTCAGCCATTAACGACAAGTGAGATAAGGGATATTGTAAAGATCTACTTGGACCGAAGGGGAAGAGTGGAAAAGAGGTTTGAAGACAATAGGCCTGGATATGAGTGGGTGAAAAATCTGCTTTCACGTCACCACAATTTTACTGTACGTTTGAGCGAAAATGTAAAGAGAGCTAGAGCTCAAGTGAACAGAGATGTCATAGCAAGCTGTTTCGAAAATTTGGAGAAGACTGTGAGAGGTGTTCCACCTAGCCACATAGTCAACTACGATGAGACCAACTTCTCCGATGATCCTGGTGCTATTAGAGTGTTTGTCAAGAGGGGATGTGAACATCCTCATAGAATCATAGACTCATCCAAAACAAGCACATCTGTAATGATAGCTGCTGCAGGAGATGGACATCATCTGCAACCTTATATAGTTTACAAGGCCACTCATTTGTATCCAACCTGGACGGAAGGTGGAGTGAATGGTACAGCCTACAACATAAACCAAAGTGGATGGTTTGACCTCAGTATATTTGAAGATTGGTTTCAGACAGTAGCTTTGCGTATCTTAGAAGGTTTGAGGGGGTCAAAGTTCTGACAGGAGACGATATCTCAAGCCACATTTCCTTGTTTCTAGCCTCCCAATGTGAGAAGGAGAATATTACGTTTGTGTTGCTCCTGCCAAATACAACACACATCTGCCAGCCTCTAGACGTGGCATTTTTTCGCCCAATGAAGATAGCTTGGCGAAAAGCTTTGACTGATTGGAAGAAAGGCAATAGGGGTGTTCTTCCAAAAAGCGACATCCCTAAGACATTGAAGGCGACATTTCACTACATGGGTGAGAAAATTAGGGACAATGTTATTGCAGGATTTCGTGCTTCTGGTATCGTACCTTTCAATCCAGGAAAATTTCTCTCTCTCTTACCTTTTAGTAGTTTGGAAAATGAAACAGGTGACCCAATGATGATATGGTCTGAAGCCTTTGTGGAACACTTGAAAGATGTTCGTTATGGATCTGTTAATTCCCAACACAAAAAAACTCTTGGTAGAAAAGTGGAAGTTCTCCCTGGGAAAAGTGTCACGTCACAGACAGAAATTTCAGACGATATTGGAGAGGACAGCAAGGAGAAGGAAGCTGATGATCCCAAAGTTTTGGAGCAAGAAACCATAATATCTGAGACAACAACTGAAGAGGAATATGGATCTGGACCTTATGAGGCACCTCCAATGACACTGGCCAAAAACGATTTTGTCTTGGTTAAGTTTCCTGTTACAGAGACTAATCATTCACAATTATGTGAAGGAAGGATTGAGGCTATGGAGTTGCATGGCGACATTCAAGTTATTTTCATGAGGAAGAAAATTAGTGAGAAATAAGAATACTTTTTTGCCTGATGTTGTAGACATGTGTGTGATGTCAAAAGCACAAGTTGTGATGAAGGTGCGAGGAACTGATTTCCGAAGAGGTGGAATGATATTTAAAACTCTTGAAGGCATTGACATCATGTAATGTAAAGTGTTGCATTATGTAATGAATGATATGGTTTGTTTTTTGTAAAATAATTTTCTTAGAAAAGCATTTGTAAGCTCAGCGATTTAATGGTTAATAAAGCTGGTCGCTAATATAAAAAATATTAATTGGCAATAATTAATACAAAGTTGAGGTAGTATAAATGCATTTTTCTTAGTAAAATGCTTGTTAGATGTGTTTCACATGTTCCAATTCACCTCACCACATGTTTCAAATGCAACTACTGTTCAAAATATGCAGTGTTCCAAACCACCCCAAGTCTTGGGGCGATTTGGAAAACAATTCAGATCAAAATTTGAAGCAGGGTTATGGTACAGCATTTTCATTCATGTAGCACCCCAAGCTGTAGGAAGGACTAGAGATGCTGTATTTAAAATTTCAGAATTATAGTACAATATTTTGATATTAATTTTCAGTAAAAATTTCACTTTCTGTACCAATTCACCCCAAGTTACAGTAATTTCAAACTTTTCGAGCTGCTTTGCATAGCCCCCGCAGCACTGGCCTTCTTTCGTCTCTAATTGAGCTCGGTACATGCAATATTTCGGTCACCGTATTCTGGACCCATTCATAGTGTACCCTGAAATGTATCAAAGATTTTACTCTTACAGCCCATTGGAATAAGTCGTTTAGCTTTTGGGTTTCAATTCGTCTCATCGACATCAGAAGTAAGGAGACAAAGCGATTACAGCTCCACATTCCATTGTTGCAGATGTATCCAAGATGGCGGCGATGACGTCAGCGAATATGGCGTCGTGTAGACTTGACAAGATGACGGCCACGACGTCAGATGATGACACAAGTACCGTTAACCAAGATGGCGGCTTTTGGCGGGAAAGTGCCACGCCCCCCCCCCCCCCCCCCCCCCAGAAAAATGGCACTAAGTTCGAATTCCAAGAGGATAATGCATCACACCAAAGTTATCTCTACTAAGCAAAGAAAATCGCGGAAAGATAGGTCACTTGGGCTACCTCCTCTAACCTAAGCCATCCGACTGCCAATTCCTCGTATGAACTGGCGCCAAGTTTGAATTTTGGCAGTGAACAACGGTCACTTGGGGTTTCGCTGCTAATCTAAGAAAATGGCGCGAAAGAAAGGACACTTCTACTAACCTTAGTCACCCGACCGCCATCTCCTCCTAAGGATTCGTGGGAAAAAAGGACTTGGAGATCAGTCTTTATTATTTAACCAATTTCATGCAGTTGTGCTTGCCACGAGGTCCAGAGCAGAGGGCGCTGTCGTCCTTTTCGTGAAGTAATCCAACATGGTGGGAGGAAATGGCGGGGAAAACGATTCTGCACACAAGTTTTTATTTTGCAGGCAGTGTCTCCACCACGAGATATAGACTCCAACTGACCTAGCGCACAATACTGCCACCAGAGGGTGCTGTCATCCATCCTGTGACGTAATACAACATGGTGGGGGGCAAATGGCTGGAAAACGACTCTGAACACAAGTCTTTATTTAACAGGCAGCCTCTCCACCACTAGATCTACAGTCCAACTGACATAGTGCACAGCACTGCCACCAGATGGTGCTGTCCTCCCTCATGTGATGTAACCCAAGATGGTGGTCTGGAGGGGGAAAATGGCGCGAAAATGACTCAGCCTGCTCTGGACTGCTGTATAGAGTAAGGAAGCACTGCACTCTATTTTGAAACAATTTATTTAGGAATGGAGTATATTTATCACACTGACACAAAACGCTTGCTTGGGATCGTGTCACACAGCCCACAGATCTGAAAACTACTCCTAAATAACGCTCTCCAGACATGCAAACAACTCCTAATTTACCCAAATAATTTATGTGCAGACATGCAGACTCCTCCTAAATAATGCAGCACAGTGATGTGTAGACACGCTCAGTACTTGTAAATTGTCCAAATAACGCATAGCACAGCTTACAGACCTGCTCACATAAATAATGCAATCAACACGCTCAAGCGTGCTCTGCCAACCCCTGTCCAGTAGAGCGCACAGGCAACCCCAACAAAGTGACGCGGCCGTCAGCTGTCAAACCATGCACAGGCCGCCGCCTGGGTCCCACAAGCATGAGGCGGCGACATCTCATTCATCCTTGCCACCTGAGAAATTCCTATCTAAATATGTGTTCACCTAGACACATGTGCTGATGTGGTCGGCGGGAGCGCAGCTGCGAACTGCCGCCGAACGCAGGTGAAAGTTGAATCTAGGCACCGTTGATGATGTGATCAGGCAGGAGCGAAGACTTATTTACAGAGTGCTTACTCCAAGCTGGGCCGCGCGTGTGGATTCATCGCTAGCCTCACTCTAACTACGGTCTGGTGAAGATGCTGCAGAAATGCATTTCAGAATAGCACAAGCTGCTTTCTCCTTAGCGATTCTAATGGAACATGCATGACGTTTGAGTGACGCTCCGCCGCGCATAGCTACTTACCATTGCAAGCGCATTTAGCAACATTCTCAATGTTATACCGAAGCCGAATTGCTATCTAAAATGATAACCAAGTTGAACTCTAGCAAATTTCATAGTCCCCCAAAAATACTTAACGTGTGCCTTTGTATGAGTTTTCGTGCTGTCTCGGCTTGTATGCACGGAAATTCTTGCCCCAACAGAACCCCTTTACGAAAATAACGCATAATAACGTGGAATGCAGTCTTCCTCGAGCACCTAACATGGTACCCACTCCATCACGTGCTACCCTTCCTGCTCTCAACATTTGCAAATGTTCTCACAGCTATGTAGAGGCTCCCGTATCCCAGCTCAAAGGATGTGAATGAATCGAGCATTATGATTGGCTCTTATTGAATTTAGTCATTGAATTACTGATGCTGCCAGTATCCAAGCACGATCCATCTCCTCTTTCTGGGACTTTCAGGGGTAAAATTATATTGCACAGATCGCTAAAGTGCATTGACAGTTAAACCCGTGAACTTGTCTATAGATCATCAAATACATACCAGACTCACAAGGTTATTGGGAGCCAGGAACATATCTACCAATGTAACTGCAATTAAATATTATCATTGTTGCTATAGTCTGACACCGATCGTTGTACAGTTAATGTCCCCTCTTGATGGCTGCACTTCTGGAACCAATCTCACTATCTATAGCGCACATAATTTTCCACATAAAAAATCTCTCCTCATTATCGATGTCCTCAATCTATACATCCCTCGCAGTCATCCTCTCTAGTCATTCACAACATAAGCCACACTAACTTTACAACGCAATATATACAATTTTACACAACATAAGCCACAGTAACTTTACAATGCAATATAGACACATTTTACACAAACAGTGCAGTTATCTTTTTATCTGTACAGCACCCAAAAAATTATCATATGACTACACTCACACTGACTTTATGTCCCGATGCTCCTCAGTCCTAGGGAAGCACCGTCCACGTTTTCTTTCTTTCTACAGACGTGACATTTAGCCGCAGTGCGGATGATCCTGGCGGAGGTTCGAGTCCTCCCTCGGGCATGGGTGTGTGTGTTTGTCCTTAGGATAATTTAAGTTTAATAGTGTGTAACCTTAGGGACCGATGACCTTAGCAGTTACGTCCCATAAGATTTCACACACATTTAGCCGCAATAAACTATTTTACACTGATCGCCACATTAGACCGACAACTAAACCTCGCAAATTGCCATACATATCGTCAAATACGTAAAGGTACCTATTCATTTACACTGTGTTCCTACTGGCGCCAAGAGCTAGTATATTAGTGTGTGAAACCGATCTCCAACTCAGCAATATATCAATGGGTACAGTGTCGATGTAGTAAACATACAATTCGTATTCCATGCCGTACAAAGTCACCCCTTTTACATCAGAAAACCCTCAGTGAATCGAAGTCACTCTCAGAACTGATGTGCAAAGACAGGTTCATTTCCCCCTCGGTACAAATGCACTACTGTTTCTGGTCCAGACCTGCCTGCTTGCTTGCGTTTCTACACCCATCTCCAGACTCTGGGCTTACACGAACACAAGTATTTCTCCATCGTCTGCCATAATATTATATCATTATCGCGGTACTTCTCAATATCAAACACACAGCAGTAGCCCCCCTATCGCTCACGCAACATAATTCCGAAGATATAGACTGGAAATTATTTCTCTACAAACACGAAACTTTAGCTAGGTGGAGCATGCTCTAGACCACTGAGTAACTAGAAATACATAGGCATGCATATACACAGACATACAGAAAACAGATCAGACACTCTCCGAATGTGGAGGTGACTGGATATAGTCGAGTACAGTGCTAATTACGCCGCCGATCAGTGCATTTGGGCTAGGTGTTGGCAGCTGTTTACAAGCAATTGTAGAGCATGGAACTAGATGTTATGTCGTGATCACATGGATAGATCTGACATGAAATCGATAGAAATGCGAAAATTGACGAGGGAATAGGTATAAATTGACCGAATATACACCAAAATGCAGGGAAATTGAGGAAGTACTTGCGTATCTACTGGTTCGTTAGTGCACGTTAGTATGCGTTAGTGCACGCTAGTACACGTTTATGTGCGTTAATGTATGTGACATTTCGTCTAGAGAAATAAAAAAAGACAAACACAAATTTAATATTGTAAATATATTTATTTATTCGCTGGGAATGGATACAAATTGACTGTGAAATGCGGGGAAATTGAGGAAGTACTTGCGTATCTTCTGGTTCTCGCTGAACAATTTGTACATGGGAACAAGTATGCGGCAACAGGAAGAATCCGAGGAATCGTCGACATCGAAACGAATTGGAATCAGGGAGGCTGTCAATCTTTTTCCGTCGAGGCAGTATTATACTGTACGTCTATTGAAGTAGCAGTGATACACGCGAGTTGACTTCTGTATTTAATGCTTTTCAGGAGGACAGAGAACCATTCAACTTTAAACTTACTTGCATCTACGTTAAAGGATAACAGAGAGTGGATGGGTGATCGATAGAGACAGAGCTGTAACGAGGTACGATTTAATGTTTGACTGCTGCATTCTAGAGAAGAAGTTGCTGCAGGTCAATTTTTTTTCATTGTTCTATCCGGATGCATCAGTCGCGTAACATACTTTGCGCTCTACTCGTATACAGCCACGTGTTCTGAATGTGGTTTAAAGCCCAGTCTAGTTGCGATCGTTAACCGTATACCTGTCGGTCATCAGAGGACTTCCATCTCATGTTTGATGAATCTTTACATAATCGTCTAAACGAACTTTGATTTATGCGATCATCCCCTGTCGCATCTTGGGTGTAAAATCGAGACTTCAGCGTCATAACTAAGTTAGCGATAGGAGCTTGTGAGGCGCAGCAATCCCCGTGTACACATTTGCCCGATAGATGTGCTGTTTACAAAATTAGTGATGGAATGACTTGTAATTTTCACATGTCAGAGCCTGCTGCTATGAGTTTATCTGTTTCCTTGTAGGAGGTATTCCCTGCTACTAACGATCATTTTATATGGGTCTGCTGCAGGTATGGTATAATTTCTGAATCGTGGTCGTATGTGAACATTGGACACTATATGTCTCCAGAACGGTATATTCTGCTCGTATCACTCTGAGCAAATGTTTTACGGGAGTAGTATTTTCGTTTTACGGTTCGGTGACATAGTTTATCGTATGGAAACCGGGAAGAAGGATGTATCTCATGTGCTTGAAATATATTTCTTACATTGCAATATTAGTAGCGCTACATTCCATACGACTGATGGGTTGGAGACGCAGGCGATCTAACATTATAGCCTGTTTTAAGTGCAGAACGTTGTAACCTTAGGAGTGCAAGTGTTTATGTTCTCTCTTACCGATACCTTCCAGATACCGATCCCAGACTCTAGAACAAAACTTTAAGAGTTGATAGCTTGGTTGATTTACGTAAAAATGCGTCGAACTCCAGCTGTCTAGAACTCCATCGCGCATAGAAATCAGTCGTTTATTGTTGTTCTTAACCGTCTGCTGTTACATCACGGCTCTTTGAAATCTGTTACTATACATCAATAAGGACTGCTAATCTCCTCGATATGGTCGCATCTCGAGAAATCTCATGCACTTGGATCGGTGAGGACTCAGAAAGCTCCATTCATTCACGAGAGGTGGATTGTAGCGGTCTTCTTCTGGTCGGTTGCAGATTAATTCGCTAATGGAGCTGCATGGCTGGTTGGTCGATTATGATGTGAGGAGTGTCTTTCACTCTCTAACTTTACCCTAAGACAGCGAGAATGCTCTGTGACTATCATATGCATAGAGGTATATTGTAAATTAAGCACTATGCTCGAGGTGTTAGAAATATGTGACGTGCTGTCTGGTATACTTTGGTGATTTATGCGTTCGAGAATTAACACTGAATGGACGTACTGAGCAGTCATCTATCTACATTCACAATGATACTCGCAAATTGGAGAGGGGATGGTTTAGCTATGATATTGAAACTGGGGGAAACATGCTGTCACATCATTGGCCGGTGTTGGAGTTACTGTAAAATTCTGCGCGCTATCAACTGTGATGTTTATTATTACAGTAGATCGGCGATGCACTGGTTACCACATAATGATTGACTGATATGGCTTGTTTGAGTTGGGAAATGAGTTTTGACGGATGAACAGCAACTTATGGGGTGGATAGCACCGAAACACTGATCGCTACATGAGTGCAATATGAGGAATCAGTCGAAAGGGAACCCAGAGTCGTCAGCTATTCCATGAGTGTGAGAGACAAGTCTAAATGTAGAGCTTGTGAATGACCTTCAGACGGTAGTTTGGAGACTTATGCCAACGCCGTAAAACTCTTCCAGTTTGCTTATGTTGTAACTGTCTTTTATTTAAAATCATCCAGTGTTATGCTATCTGCCGTAAGAATATGATTTACAATGTGCAAAGTTTAGTTTCATGTGAAAGGCTGTAGATCAGAACTTCTTCCTGAAGTCGTGGCAGAAAAAAATTGTATGTTTGGCATAGTATAAAAGCGTGTTAGAAAAGATTGTTTGAAACAACTAAACTGGACCAGAGGGATTTAATATAGTTTATGTGTTAAGATCATTCGCCTAGAGTATAGATGACCAAACTTTATAGTGGCCTCTGCAGCGCCTGTATATTTAGTAGGATCGTGCCACTCAGGCGGTAGTAGCAGCAGCAGGAGTAAATTCGGAGAGGGAGTGCGTATACCATTAGGAATGCTTGGATGGCTGCACGCTGCGGTATTCTGGGGGAGCATTGCGAAATCTCTTTCCCCACGCTGAAGCTTTCCGTAATTGCGTCAGCATCGGTGCCTAGGTGACTTGTAAATCGGTTGAGGTCTTATAGTTCTTAATTTTTCTTTGTTTGGGGGTGGAGAATAACGATGATAGCATGTTGGGCTGATTGATTGGAATGGACGCGGATCTGTAGTACTTGTATGTAATTTGGAGATGTATCACGTTGCGCGCATTTCCATCGAATAATCAAAACATGCTTCTGTCGCACTAACATGGGTTGCAGAAGGTGGTGGATATGTCTTTCTCCGACTTTCGCTCAGTTCCGAATTAAAATGGAACGATCACATGCGGAAAGCTGTAGAAATGGGAGCAGTTGCAGCATGTGTAGGGACTGGCTGAAACAAGGTTGTAATTTTACTGTAGCAGACAGGTTCGAGTATGGTGGGTGACTCGTTGCGAGACATACGAGTGCCAGAAATATGATTGAGTAGTGGTTGTAATCATTAAAGGAATTGTCAATAGAATCCAACACAGGTATCTGCTTGAATGGAAAGAGCTATTTCCAAATCCCAGACATCATTTCTAGCGGATAGCGTAACACTGGAGGTCTGAGAAGCTAGTGTTTTGGTGGAGGGGCAACACCTTCTGCGGATGGCTAGCACAGTGATCGTGTACATGACTGCAATATGAGGAATCGGTCGAAACACAATGCAGAGCCATCAGCTATTCGTCACTGTGACAGATGAGTTTAAATGTAGAGGTCGTCAGTCACCTTCGGACAGCAGTTTGGAAACACTCCACAACACTGCAAAACTCTTCCAGTTTTCTTATGTTCTAACTGTCTTTTACTTAAAATCATCCAGTGTGTGTAGTATGTTACGGTAGCAGCAGGAACAACATGATGTACACCGTGCGATGTCTAGTTTTCTGCGAGAGGCGATGGACCAGAACATGTTAATGTCAGTTTAAAACCTGACACAGACCTCGAAGTCGTCGTGGAAAACCTAAATGTATGGCAGTCTACAAAGAGTGTCAAAGTAAAATAAAAAAAGCAAGGTTTCAAACGACACCGGGTCACAGGGTGCGTCTCTTGTGAGTTACAGTATAGTCTGTGAGATACAGTCATCCTCCTACAGTTCACGTGATGTAACTTTAAACTGGTCTGTGCAGTGGATCAATATCTGTATATTTAATAGGATCGCCCTGTGTGCTCGGTGCTGGCACACATACAGTATTTTCTTTTGGTATATGGGAGGAGAGAGATGCAGTAAAAATATTATTGAGTTCTCTATTGGATGAAGGTAGTGGAGCTTTCATAGTTCATAATTTTTCTCTGATGGATGGTAAAGAATAACATTGGTAGAATGTTGGGGTGATGGACGCGAATGGATCCCGAGAGGTGCGAATCTGTTTCAGAGTGCCTGTACCTGTATGTAGTTTGGAGAAGCACCACAATTCAGTAGCAAAATCCTCATCCTTCTACCAGTTCGCCTACTGTCTTTTATACTACCTCGTGTTGCAGGAATGGGCTTCATTTGGCGCTGACCTTACATGTCATGCACAGTTGGTGGAGCTACGACAGCTTGTTCACGTTTCCATCGAATGGTCAAAACATAGTCCTGTCGCACTAACTCAGCTTCGCCTTTTTCTACACGGGTTACAGAAGGTGCTGCATATAGCTTTCTCTGACTTCTACTGGGTTCCGACTTAAATTGGAACAATCACTTGTGAAAAGCTGCAGGGATGGTAGTGCAGGGTCTGAGGGGCAGTTGCAAGATGCATAGGGGCTATGTAAAACCACACTGAAATTTTACAGTAGCAGATAGGTTTGAGAAAGGTGACTCGTTTTGAGATATGAGAGTACCAGAAATATGATTCACTAGTGGCTGTAATCATTAAAGGACTTCTCCACAGTATCCAATGCAGGTATGTGGTTGAATGGAGAGACTTGATTCCAAATCCCAGACAGCATTTCTACCGAATAGCATAACACTAGAGATCTGAAAAGCCAGTGTACGTTTCTTACGACCTCAATCAGTACACCATCTACTGTCTGTGATCCTTCTCATTCAACCTTCGCCTACAACCCAGTGGATATATCGCAGAACCTCTGACATGGCATCGAGACAGAATGTGTTATAAATACTGGAGAAATATCTAGCGGCAGCATGACGGAGTTGCAAATATCGGTTTCATACCACGTTTCTTAGCTGAATTACTTTCTAAATTCAGTGATTTTATCACGAAGTTGCAACGTCGGTGACGTGTAAACGCACTGTTGGTCTGATAATATACACTCCTCCTATCACCATCTATATTCAGTGTCACGGTATTTGTCTGAAAAATCCACTTCATTCAGAGGTAATGCCATACCTCAGTTTATAAAGCCAGCATATCTTTTAACAGTGATACTTGTGTGCACCTGTAGAACCAAGACCGATTGTGATAATAACATGGTCGTTGCGATCGTGTTTTTTTTAACTTATGGCGGATTGTAAGATGGTTATGCCTCTCTTTCTAAGACACAGTGGAAGCACTTGCAGGAAAAACTTATGAGACGTGTCCACCCATCACTGATTTTCCCTCAGTATTGTTTCATATCACCAACAATCAGTTATTGGCGAGGTATTATACTTAGTAGTAGGAGGTGCGTGATAGGTTCGCCCTGAGCATTAGGCTTATAAAGTATTGAAACGTCCCCTTAGAAAAATTATACACGACTGTCCTTAAACTGACACACAATATTTTTAGCGCAACGCAATCTGACTTTCAAAAAATCCCTACGAAAGAATGGCCCTGACTAACATTAACCTATGCGTTTCACAAATCGCTTACCTCACAAAAATCTTGGTTACTCGAACTACTGCAATACAGCTGGCGCCACTACTGCCAGGTAAATAAAATATTCAAACTATGGAAGGCACTAACTACTGATAGGGATAGTTAGCAAATGAAAGATATTAATAGAGAACAAACAATGTATTTACCTTAATAGTCATAATATATAAAGCAGTTCATGACAAATTACAAAACTCCGCCATCTCTCTCCCCACATCCACCACTGCTGGCGGCTCACCTCCAACTGCGCAACGCTACGCGCTGTTCACATCCAGCTGCCGCTGCCCAACACTACAATGGCAGACAACAATGCAAACTAGCCAGAGACTGCACACAGCATAGCCAGTGATTTTTATACAAAGGTGGCGTTACCTATAAAAAAACCTAAACAGCCTACTTACAGTATGTGTGTGTGTTCCGACATGTGCAAAGGAAATGATTATGTCCTGTTGTAAGAAGGTATGGATCTGATGTGGAACGCTGTGATAGCAAAGGAAAAAGTATGTCAAGTCATAAGAATGGTACAGATATTTCTATTTCCAGGGCCGCAGCTATCAGCAGGGTGTGTTTCCGATACTTCGCTCATTGTCGAATGTCGTCCAATTGAGACCATCATCGTATTATTTAATTGCAAGTATAAACTGCAAAAAGGCGGGAATTTAAGGAGATGGGACCTGGATAAACTGAAAGAACCAGAGGTTGTACAGAGTTTCAGGGAGAGCATAAGGGAACAATTGACAGGAATGGGGGAAAGAAATACAGTAGAAGAAGAATGGGTAGCTTTGAGAGATGAAGTGGTGAAGGCAGCAGAGGAGCAAGTAGGTAAAAGGACGAGAACTAATAGAAATCCTTGGGTAACAGAAGAAATACTGAATTTAATTGATGAAAGGAGAAAATACAAAAATGCAGTAAGTGAAGCAGGCAAAAAGGAATACAAATGTCTCAAAAATGAGATCGACAGGAAGTGCAAAATGCCTAAGCAGGGATGGCTAGAGGACAAATGTAAGGATGTGTAGGCTTATCTCACTAGGGGTAAGATAGATACTGCCTACAGGAAAATTAAAGAGACCTTTGGAGAAAAGAGAGCCACTTGTACGAATATCAAGAGCTCAGATGGAAACCCAGTTCTAAGCCAAGAAGGGAAAGCAGAAAGGTGGAAGGAGTATATAGAGGGTCTATACAAGGGCGATGTTCTTGAGGACAGTATTATGGAAATGGAAGAGGATGTAGATGAAGATGAAATGGGAGATATGATACTGCGTGAAGAGTTTGACAGAGCACTAAAAGACCTGAGTCGCAAAAAAGCTCCGGGAGTAGACAACATTCCATTAGAACTACTGACAGCCTTGGGCGAGCCAGTCCTGACAAAACTATACCATCTGGTGAGCAAGATGTATGAGACAGGCGAAATACCCTCATACTTCAAGAAGAATATAATAATTCCAATCCCAAAGAAAGCAGGTGTTGACAGATGTGAAAATTACCGAACTATCAGTTTAATAAGTCACAGCTGCAAAATACTAACACGAATTCTTTACAGACGAATGGAAAAACTGGTAGAAGCCAACGTTGGGGAAGATCAGTTTGGATTCCGTAGAAATATTGGAACACGTGAGGCAATATTGACCCTATGACTTATCTTAGAAGCTAGATTAAGGAAAGGCAAACCTATGTTCCTAGCATTTGTAGACTTAGAGAAAGCTTTTGACAATGTTGACTGGAATACTCTCTTTCAAATTCTGAAGGTGGCAGGAGTAAAATACAGGGAGCGAAAAGCTATTTACAATTTGTACAGAAACCAGATGGCAGTTATAAGAGTTGAGGGACATGAAAGGGAAGCAGTGGTTGGGAAGGGAGTGAGACAGGGTTGTAGCCTCTCCCCGATGTTATTCAATCTGTATTTGAGCAAGCAGTAAAGGAAACAAAAGAAAAATTCGGAATAGGTATTAAAATCCATGGAGAAGAAATAAAAACTTTGAGGTTCGCCGATGACGTTGTAATTCTCTCAGAGACAGGATTTGGAAGAGCAGTTGAATGGAATGGATAGTGTCTTGAAAGAAGGATATAAGATGAACATCAACAAAAGTAAAACAAGGATAATGGAATGTAGTCGAATTAAGTCGGGTGATGCTGAGGGTATTAGATTAGGAAATGAGATGCTTAAAGTAGTGAAGGAGTTTTGCTACTTGGGGAGCAAAATAACTGATGATGGTCGAAGTAGAGAGGATATACAAAGTAGACTGGCGAATGGCAAGGAAAGCGTTTCTGAAGAAGAGAAATTTGTTATTATCGAGTATTGATTTAAGTGTCAGGAAGTCGTTTCTGAGAGTATTTGTATGGAGTGTAGCCATGTATGGGAGTGAAACATGGACGATAAATAGTTTTGGACAAGAAGAGAATAGAAGCTTTCGAAATGTGGTGCTATAGAAGAATGCTGAAGATTAGATGGGTAGATCACATAACTAATGATGAAGTATTGAATAGGATTGGGGAGAAGAGAAGGTTGTGGCACAACTTGACCAGAAGAAGGGATCGGTTGGTAGGACATGTTCTGAGGCATCAAGGGATCACAGATTTAGTATTGGAGGGCAGCGTGGAGGGTAAAAATCGTAGAGGGAGACCAAGAGATGAATACACTAAACAGATACAGAAGGATGTAGGTTGCAGTAGGTACTGGGAGATGAAGAAGCTTGCACAGGATAGAGTAGCATGGAGAGCTGCATCAAACCAGTCTCAGGACTGAAGACCACAACAACAACAGTGATCAAATATGAATTTGGCTGGTTTCCTAGGACGATTCTGTCTATGCGTGCTTGGCGGGAATGATTCACCTTTCCGACTAACGTCAGGAGCTGTCCGAATGGAGAGGCCTGTTGAGATGCAGGATTGTAGTTGACTTAACCATGTTGTCTTCTAGACGACCGAATAGCAGACTAATACTTAGTATGTGTTCGATAGCTTTCGTGATCGCTTGGAAATTTGAGAAGATTCAATATGGATGGGTGTTTGCACTGGACCATTGTTCCCTCCCATGTAAATTGTCCGGTCTACTACTTCTGCACATTTCGCGCCTTTATTTAGTTGAGGGAACATCGATTGTGGTGTGTGCATCTAGCAGGTGAAGGACGGGTGGAAGACACTTTTGCTGCTTCTCTAGACATGAGAAACACCTTTGTTGACTTTGTAAATTATAGGGATGATTTGGAATCTGTTATATCACCGGCATCAGTATTCTTGAGTGGAAATATCAGTTTCCTCTATTTTTTTTCGAGATCTCACGTAAATGTCTTCTAGTTACTCAGTGGTTTACTGCACGCTCAACCTCGCCAATGTTTCAGGTTTATAGATAGATAATTTCCAGTCTATAATTTCGTAATTATACTGTGAGAGTGATACTACTGCTATGCAAGCAATATTGCTGTGTGCTTGACATTGAGAGGTATCGGGTAAATGGTATGATACTTCGGCAAACCATGTGAATTTACATATGTTATTATAATCCCAGAGTCTGGAGATGGGTGTAGAAAGCAAGCAAGCAAACAGGTTGGGACCTGAAACAGTAACGCCTTTGTGCTGAGGGGAAACGAGCCCATCTTTGTACAACAGTTCAGAGAGTGACTTCGGTCCACTGAGGGCGCTTTGGTCATGCGTCGGGAGCGGATGGCTTGTGACTGTCAGCTGTGGTGGATGACCACCCCACCTTCTGGGAAAATAGTTAGCGCTGCGAGGAGTGTATACGGTGCATGTGCTTATGCTGTCTGTCTTTGTGGTATATGTACGAGTGTCTGGCAGTCGATAGCTATATGAATGATGCAAAAGGGGCGTATTTGTATGACGCAAAATACGAATATGTTTACTAGATTGACACTAGATTGATACATAGTCGGATTGGAGATTAGTTTCACACTCTAATATTTAAGCTTCCGTCCTCAGTGGCAGGTCAGTGTAATTGAGTAATAGTCTTCCCCTGTTTCATGATCTGTAGACCACTTTTGCAGGGTTTAACTGTCTGTGCAATATGGCGATCTGTACAAAATAGTTTTGCCACTAAAAGTCACGTCTCCAAAAAGAAAATGGCGGACAGTACTTCCACACTGGCATCATCAGTAATTTGGCGGGTAAATTCAGTAAGAGCCAATCATAATGCTCCATTCATTCAAAATACATCGTTTGTGTCAGGACATAGGAGGTGAGAACGTGTGCGTTTCGGAGATGTTTGTTGAAAGCAGGACTTAACGATTTCCAGGAAGGGAACACATGATGGATGGGGTGCCATGTTAGGACCATCAGGAGGAATAGGAGGAATGCATTCGGAATTATTCTGGGCTATTTTCATAAACAGGTTCCGTTAGGACAAGAATTTCCATGCGGACAAGCTGAGACAAAAGACAAAATCGACCATTAACTATTTCTGCGACACCTTACAGTTTCTGAGAGAGAGACTTGGCTCTTACTTACATAGCCATTTGACATCAGTATAACATTGAGAACCTATCAGATGTGTATGCAATGGTGAGTTGCTACGCCAACAAATTGCGGCAATGTGACAGCCACACTGCGCAGGTAAACGCATACATGGCTAGACGCAGTTCGCATGTTCCATTAGGATCGCTAGGAACAATGCACCCTATGCTATTCTGGTAAGCATTGGAACAGATTTCTATAGTGAGACCTGTGATGTCAGTATAGCATTGAGAACCTTTTAGCTGTGTCTGCGAGGGTGAGCCCGTATCCAAACATCTCTCTTGGCACTGGATCAGCAGGTACACCTCAGCAATGGTAGTTAGGTGAACACTTGCACGTCCAGAGGGTGACTTGGCTCTTATTTACATAGAAATGTGACGTCAGTATAACACTCGAATTCTAACTGTATACCCGAAAATAGACGCGACTTTCACCTACTGGGACTCTCCAGCGGTGGCTTGTGTCGGCCACCAGCGGCATCGGCGCGCACGCGTTGTAACCTTCATTGGTGACAGTTCACTGATATGTCGCGGTTGATGATAGTTCGAAAGCGGTTTTTACGTGCAGCGAGTGTTTGTACACTACATTATTTTCGGATGTTTAAGTGTTGTGAGCATGTTGGCAGAGCATTATACAGCATTATTTCGGTAATTTACGAGTATTTTGCAGGGCTGTATGCTGTGTACTGCATTATTTGGACAGTTTAGAATTAGTGAGCGTGTCTGCAGAGCGTTTTACATGCGCTACTTAGACAATTTACGAGTTGTTTTCGTGTCTGCACTTCACCATACTGCATTATTTCGGCGATTTACGAGTAGTTTACAGGTCTGTAGACTATGAAGAGTGACCGCAAGTAAGTCAGAGTGAGTGTTTTGTATCAGTGTAATAAATATACTATGTCAAATCCGACACTAAATAAATTGTTCCAAAACAAATACAGTACAATCCTTCCTATCCAGCAGCCCAGAATAGGCTGCTTCCTTTTCCCGCCATTTTTGGCCCAGACCGCCATCTTGGATTACGTCACGGAAGGGACAACAGCGCCATCAGGTGGCAGTACTGTGTACTAGGTCAGTTGGATTCCAAACCTCATGGTGAACACACTGGATGGAGCTACTGCCTATGACAACTCAAAATGTTTGAATAAAGGCTACCTGCAAAACAAAGTCTTACGCCCACCCTATCCAGTAGCCCAGCACAAGATGAGTCCTTTTCCCGCCAATTCCAAGGAAGAGGTGGTGGTCGGTTGACTTAGGTTAATGGAGGTAGCCCAAGTGACTTTTTTTCCCGCCAGTTTCTGAAGTTAGTGGAGGAAGCCCTACTGACCTTTTTTCAGGAATTACAAACTGCATCAAGATCCACTGTAAGTACTATGACAGTTAGGTGGTAGCCGAGAAAACTGGGATTTCATGGTCGAACGGCTGCTCATAAGCCACAAATCACGCCAGTAAATGCAAAACGACGCCTCGCTTGATGTAAGGAACGTAAACATTGAACGACTGAACGGTGGAAAAACTTTGTGTGGAGTGATGAATCACGGTACACAATGTGGCGATCTGATAACAGGGTGTGGGTATGACGAATGCCCGGAGAACGTCATCTGCCAATGTGTGTAGTGCAAACAGTAAAATTCGGAGGCAGTGGTGTTACGGTGTGGTCGTGTTTCTCATGGAGGGTCTTACAGAGGGGCTTACACCCCTTGTTGTTTTGCATAGCACTATCACAGCACAGGCGTATATTGATGTTTTAAGCACCTTCTTGCTTCCCACTGTTGAAGAACAATTCGGGGATGGCGATTGCATCTTTTGACATGATCGAAAACCTGTTCATAATGCACGGCCTGTGGAAGAGTGGTTGCATGACAATAACATCGCTGTAATGGACTGGCCTGCACAGAGTCCTGACCTGAATCCTATAGAACACATTTGGGATGTTTTGGAACGCCGACTTCGAGCCAAGCCTCACCGACCGACATCGATATCTCTCCTCAGTGCAGCACTCAATGAAGAATGGGCTGTCATTCCCCCAGAAACCTTCCAGCACCTGACTGAACGCATGCCTGCAAGAGTGGAAGCTGTCATCAAGGCTAAGGGTGGACCAACACCATATTGAATTCCATCGTTACCGATGGAGGGTGCCACGAATTTTGTAAGTAATTTTCAGCCAGGTGTCCGAATACTTTTGATCACATAGTGTAACAATACACACTACTTTGAACTGGAACTCAGCTGTACCTAATTACATGCCAAGTTAGTTCTATGACAGCGAATGGTCAGTTGGCTATGCATAGTAGTACAATAGAAAACGTACACAGAGTGGTTTGTTATGTGTCCAAAATGAAATTTGCTGTTGTTAACAGTTCGATGCTCATAAGGTTTCCATAGCAGTGTCATTGTCAGTAATAATGAAATCCTTGTGGGTCAATTACCGTGTCATCTTATAAAATACTTAAAATGTTAAAATACTAAATAAACTTATGTTTCAACCACGTTGAAGCTGTCTTCATCAGGATCTGCAGTTCGATGCTGATTGCAAGAAGCGGAATGTTACTTTCAGCAAAAACTGGCAGATATGGAAATGATGTATGGTGCTGTAGAATTTAGTGCCCAGAGAGCCAAATGAATCTACAGAGAAAAGCCTCACATCAAGTGTCACCCGAAGTGAAAATAATAATAATAATTGCCGAACATAGAAACTGATGAGAAACTTCGTTATTACAGATACAAACACCTGGCCAAAATTCTGCATACTGTATTGCCTACACAGTAGAATTTTAGAAGACGTTATTGGATCGTATTGGAAATTCCTAAATAAACATTTGTTTACTTTATGTGAAATGCATACTTTCAAGAATTCAGTATGGAGTTTTGGCTGTGATTTGTGCGAGTTTGGTTCCAGCTCTCACCTCTTTCATCCTTAATTATTCTGCTAGGCACGTGTTTTTCTAGGACTTTATGAACTACTCATTTGAACATGATCCACACTGCTATTTATGTACTGAAGAAATAGACCCCCTTTTTTGTTTCAGTGGGATTTCAAGGTGTTATCGTAAACTTTTAACTATCACCTCAAAAAAATTAAATTTTGTTTGTCTGCAGGTACATGTCTCACGTCCTGGTACACATTAATTTCTCCGCGCCACAGAACCGTAGCACCTTGCTAGACGAGCTAAAACAAAAGACACAGACCATCGGACAAGTGGAGTATGATGCGGTGATTAATTTTCGTATGTTACCGCTGTGTCAAGCTAATCCACAGTGCTAAAGAACTCAACTGCATGTTGCGTGGACGTTCATCTAGTGTGGAAACAATTTGACAGTGATGTTACTACCATTTCCGTTCCTTTCCATGGACAATCCACTGTGCATCGACTTTTTTTTTCCTTTATTGTAATTTTAAGCACCTCATACAAGGCGGGCTGGCAGCAGCATATTACGCCGCTCTTCAGCCTTGAGTATTACACTAACAGGACATATAGGTGGCACAGATAATACAATAAAAACGGCGGGCAAAAAATGTAGATACAAAAAACAATAAACATGAAGCCATTCACGCTGGACGAGAAAAAACACTAACACTTGTGGACACGGCGCACATAACATGGATGACTGCGACAGCACACGTGAACAGTGGTGGCGTGACGGCAAAAAAACACTAAACACAAAATGAAGGCATACACATGAGACACTGATGGCGATGATCTTCGGCGCGTGTGCGAGTCCGGGGACCTGCCAAGAGAGGAGGAGGAGGAAGAGGAGTGGGAGAGGGAGAGGGGAGAGCAGAGATGCCATGGGCAGGGGAGAGAGGGGGAGGGAGGAAGGGGGAGGGGAAGCCCGGGGGAAGAGGGGCGGAGGAAGGGGGATGGGGGAAAAGGAAAGAGAAGGGAGGGAGGGTGCCTAAAGGAAAGGACACAGGAAGTGGAGGGGGAGGATCAAAGTTGATAGGAGGGGTAGATGGAGGGGAGGAGGACATCATCAGGGAGGGGGAGCTGGCGGAAGCCACTTTGGGAGGGGGTAAGGAGGGTGGGATGTGGGAATACAGGCGCGGCAGCGGGTGGGGGTGGGAGAGGATGGGTGAGACAAGCGGGTGAGGAGGATCGAGTTTGCGGGAGGTGTACAGGATCCGGATCCTTTCAAGGAAAAGGAGAAGGCAGGGTAAGGGGATGAGATCATACAGGAGCCGCGTGGGGGAGGGGAGACGGATGCGATAGGTGAAGTGGAGAGCATGGCGTTCAAGGATTTGGAGGGATTTATAAAAGGTAGGGGGGGCGGAGATCCATGCCGGATGGGCGTAACAAAGGATAGGGCGGATGAGGGATTTATAGGTGTGGAGGATGGTGGAGGGGTCCAGAACCCACGTACGGCCGGAAAGGAGCTTGAGGAGACGGAGTCGGGAGCGTGCCTTGGCTTGGATTGTCTGGAGATGGGGAGTCCAGGAGAGGCGACAGTCGAGGGTGACGCCAAGGTACTTAAGGGTGGGAGTGAGGGCGATAGGACGGCCATAGATGGTTAGATAGAAATCAAGGAGGCGGAAGGAAGGGGTGGTTTTGCCTACAATGATCGCCTGGGTTTTGGAGGGATTGACCTTGAGCAACCACTGGTTGTACCAAGCGGTGAACCGGTCAAGATGGGATTGAAGAAGGCGTTGGGAGCGCTGCAGGGTGGGGGCAAGGGCAAGGAAGGCAGTGTCATCGACAAACTGGAGAAGGTTGACGGGGAGTGACAGTGGCGGCAGGTCCACTGTATACAAAAGGTACAGAAGGGGGGAGAGGATGGAGCCTTGGGGCACACCGGTGGCGGGGAAAAAGGTGTAGGAATCTGTGTTATGGTTAGTGACGTAAGAAGGACGGTGGGAGAGAAAGGAGCCAATCAGACAGACGTAGTTAATGGGAAGGGCGAAGGTTTGGAGCTTGAAGAGGAGACCGGAATGCCATACGCGGTCATAAGTATGTTCGAGGTCCAGGGAGAGGAAGATTGCGGAGCGACGGGAATTAAGCTGGTCGGAAAGGAGATGAGTGGGGTGAAGGAGAAGGTCGTCAGAAGAGAAGGACGGCCGAAAGCCACACTGGGTAACGGGAAGGAGGTGGTGCTGGTGGAGATGCTGGTGGATGCGTTGGGTGAGGATAGATTCCAGGACCTTGCTGAAGACCGAGGTAAGGCGGTTGGGATGGTAGGAGGAAACGGCGGACGGCGGTTTGCCAGGTTTAAGAAACATCAGGATACGGGAGGTTTTCCACAGGTCGGGGTAGTAACCGGTAGACAGGACGACATTGTAGAGCCTGGCCAGAGTGGAGAGGAAAGAGACAGGAGCTTCACAAAGGTGACGGTAGGTGACACGATCGTGATCAGGAACGGTGTTGCGTTTTGTGCGGAGTGTAGCAATGGGATCCTGTGTAGTGATAGGGGCATTGAGTTCCGTGTGTGCAATGTTGTCCAAGTACTGGAAACCAGGTGCGAGGGGAGGGACAGAGGTGTCAGTTCGATTGCGGACATCCGGGAAGAGGGAGTAATCGAACTGGGGATCATCGGGGATGGAAAACACATTGGAGAGGTAGGAAGCAAAGTGATTGGCCTTACTAAGGGTGTCAGGGAAGGGGTGATCATCATGGAGAAGAGGATGGTAGGGGGAGGGTTTAGTTCGGGTAAGGCGACGGAAGGCTGACCAGAACTTGGACGAGTTGATAGGTAGGGTAGCATTTAAACGGGAGCATGTCTGTCGCCAGTCCCGGCGTTTCTTAGCCATGATCAAATTACGAATGTGTCGCTGGAGTTGCCGGTGGCATCGTAGTGTGTCCAGGTCACGCGTGTGGAGGAAGGCACGGTAGAGACGGCGGGATTCACGGAGGAGGAGGACGACCTGTGGGGGTAAGGTAGGACGGTGGGGGTGGATGGCGACAGTAGGGACGTGGGCTTCCACGGCCTCAGACAAGGTCTGCTGGAGAAAGGAAGCGGCATGGGTTACATCGTCAGGGTAGTGGTAGGTGAAGGGGTGGCTATCGACCTGGGTGGAGAGGGTATCTCGGTAGGCATTCCAGTTGGCATGGGAATAGTCATGGACGTACTTAGGGGGAGGGTCATTACGAGGGTCGGGGCAGGGGCGACGACCGTCCGAAACGGTGAGGAGGACAGGGAGACGGTCGCTACCAATAGGCTCCAGGACATCCACCGTTATGCGTCCAAGGAGGTTAGGGGAGGAGAGGATAACATCGGGAGTGGAGTTGGATTCGGGACAGGTGTGCTGGGGGATGGGGATGAGGTCGCCTTGAAGGGAGGAGAGGAACCGATGCCACCACCGTAACTGGGCGGCGGAACGACTATGGATGTTGAGGTCGGTGGCGATCATGTAGGAGGAGAAGGTACGGTCAACGTGGGAGAGGAAGTCGAAGGGAATAGGGGCGTTAGGGCGGACATAGATAGTGGCGCAAGTAACGGTAAGGCCGGAGAAGAAGAGACTAAGGATCAGGTGTTCGGTGGGGTCGGGAAGAAGAGGGTAGAGCCGAACGGGAATCTGGTGGTGGTGACCAATGGCAACTCCACCACACACAATCGGGAGGGGATTATTGGAGCGGTGAAGGAGGTAGGGCGAAGTGTGGATGGTGTGGTGGGGTTGGAGGAAGGTTTCATTGAGGAGGAAGGCATCCACACGGTGGGTTACAAGGGTGCGCAGGAAGAGGTTCTTGTTGGCGGAAAGGGAGCGGATATTGTTGAAAAGGATATGGTGCTGTCGCGCCATGACAGGAATTTAGACAAGGTGAAATGGGCCTGGTTGTTGGAGTAGGTGGCGTACATTTTTAGTTGGAAAATGGAACGGGCAGCGAGGGAGATCTGTTGGAGGGTGTGGTGGCGCTGAAAAGGATGAACATTGTGAAGGACGATGATGAGGAATCGGATGATGTCCTCAGCGATAGGGGGTGGGCGAAGGGAATTTCCAGGAGGGGTGGGGGCGTCCAGAGGGCCGACAGGAACGGTGAGTTCAGGAGTGGTAGGATGGGGTCGGGCCTTACATTTCTGGGAGTAAGTAGGATGAGGGAGGTTACAGGTATTGCAGGAAGGGGGAGATTGGAGATTGGGGCACTGCCATAAGAAGTGGGCTTGTCTACAGTGCGGGCAGGTGGGGGCCTCGCAGCACTCAGATGTCGGGTGTGCATTATACCGCAAGCACCTCTGGCAGCGGAGGGATTGAGGAGGGGAACGGGAGGGGTAAACTCCATAACGTTGGTTAAAGAGGAGGGCACCCTCCTTCAGGAGACCGTCTATGGAGGGGGCAGGCTTGGAAAAGACCCGCATAAGGCGGGTGGGGCCGGCCGAGTTGAAAATGCGGCGGATCGCTCGCACCTCCAGCGTGGGATGCGCCTTGAGCTCTGCCAACACCTCCTCCTCTGTGGTCGACGGACTGAGCCGAGTGATCACGGTGGTGAGGGTCGGCGGGCGATGTGGAGGTTGGGGTTGGCGGGTAGGAGATGGAGAAGGAGCAGGAGTGAGGGAGGTGTTGGGGCCAAAACGGATGATGGGGAGTCGGGAGAGGATGTCAGTATGGAGGGTTGGGCTGGGGAAGGAGATGAGAACGGAGTCCCGTCTGGGAGTGAGGAGAGAGATATGGGGGCACCAGGGAAGTGTTGGCAGAGGAGGAGGGAGAGATTCCGGGCCTCGAGAAGGGAAGGATCGGGACGGGAGAGGAGGTATTTGTATAAAGAGGGGGGTGAGGAGGAGGAGGAGGAGGAGGAGGAGGAGGCGGAGGGAGCAGGGCCAGGCGGGGAGACATCCATGGCATCCTGGGGGGGGGGGGGGAAGGAGGACGGGGCGGGGCCTTTTTGGGAGCGGAGGAGGTGGTGGTGCCACTAGGGCGTTTAACGGCGGCAGAAGGGTGGGTGGTGACATGAGGGACGGGAGCTATAGGGAGGTGGCGGGAAGGGGCAGGTCCCGGCGTGGACGCAGCAGCTGGCGCCGGAGATGGTGATGGTGAAGGCGACGGCGACGGTGGTGGCGAAGACAATGGGGAGAGTTGGGCATGGGCAGTGGCCCGACAGGCCACCACCCTAGCTGGAGCTGCAGTGACAGGCTGGGGGAGTGGGGGAAAGGATCAGAGGGAAAGGCGCGGGAGGAAGAAGCTGGAGAGGGGGTGACAAAGAGCGAGGGCGAAGGGAGAGTGAGAAGAAGAGGAATGGAAAGAGGGGGGTGTGACTGGGCACACCATGTTATGGTGGTGGTGGTGGCGGAGGGGGAAGTATAAACTATGGCTGTGGTGGTAGTGCTGGTGGGGGCTGACATGACGACAGGGATAAACAAAAATGCACAGGACGAAGAAGAAAGGAAAAACAATTGGGGACAGATGAAGTCGAAGACGGATGAAGACGAAGACGGACAAAGACCAGAGTCCCACGCTGCTGGCGCTGGCGCTGACGCCGACGACGGGTGGCAGGAATGCCGCAGCTGCTGCCGCGGACGGGGCCGGGGCCGCTGCTGCTGCTGCCGCTGCTGGAGGGCTGGCTGGCTGGCTGCTGCTGGCCTGGACCGCTGCTGCTGGCGGGGACTGCTGCTGCTGCTGCTGCTCGGCTGGATCGCTGCTGCTCGGCTGGCTGGCTGGCACCTGAAAACCTAGCGCTTCGATTAGTGCTGGAATGGCACAATCGAAGGGCGGTATCCTTGCAGAGTACCGCCGGAAATGTGTGCATCGACCTGCAGTTGGGATATATAAGGAATTCTCTTCTGTACAAACGTAAAAAAAGAAGCAGTACAACCTTAAATGTAATAGCTAACTATAAAATTCAGCACGAATTTCGGGAGCGCTAGGCATAAAGACACATGTAACTGTATACTCTTAAAGCATCTCAGCAATTACAACTGAAAAACATATGCTTGAGTCTTTGTGTATTTCCAAAACAAATTTCAAGATGTTTGGCACGTGAATAATTCTGTCGAAGATTTTTTTTTTTTTTTTTTTTTTTTGAGTGAAAGACATGATTCCAGACAACTTCTTGTACTTAATTAATAAGACAAAAATGTCTATACCTTTTCTACATTATAAAAATTAAACCACGTTATAGCCCTAACGTCTCCTCTGGAGACTACATTATTTGTACACATGAAAAACCTACATGTGATGCGAGAGCTACGCGTGGTATTCGTTTGTCCAGATCAGTGTTCTGCCTTTTGTTACCTGTGCTTCAATGCTATGCGCACCGAAGTAGCATCTTTGCTAGCTGCGATAAAAAGTAGTGTGTTTGTTAGAGGTGGGCCAAACGGTTATTCTGGAGTAACCGTTATCACAGTTCCAGTTATTCTTTGATAACCGTTATCGTTAACGGTTATTAATAACTGCCAAGTTATTTTTCGCTAGCGAATACCGATAACTCCGACAGTTAAATAACGACATAGTTGGAATCCATCAGTTTAGTTATCAGTATAACTGCGAGTAGTGTGAAATATCAGGAATGTCGTATGAATCGTGTCATAACCTCAGCTTATTAACTCCGGGTACATTTTAGTTGATGTTAGAACGATTATTAGTGTTTCAGATTATATGTTTGTAGGTTATCGGTCGCTATTAGAAATATTATCTTCGCAGCTGCGACAGAAAGTACGCGGAACTTCGCCAAAGCACTGTTTAAGTAAAATGTTAACAACGTGCGTTTTTAAGTATGAAGTAATATGTAAACTGAGTACTGTAGGTTAAATTCGAAGCTTAATTTCTTGTGCTGCTCACATAATAGAATAAAGTGTACAGCCTTGTAATACAACAAAAAATATACGTAATGTGACAGATTCGTTTACTCCTGTGCTGTAAAAGCTAGTCCTATTGGGGAAAGTGTGAGTACGCTAATCCAAGTTTTATGTCAGATTTGCAAACTGCTCGATTTCTCCAGCGACAGCATGCTTATAACATATGAAGACATGCAGATCGAAAAGGTTGACAGTGTTACATTTCTGGGACTACAACTCGATAATAAATTCAGTTGGGAAGGGCATACCACATTTTTTCATTCTATTATTTCATAAGGGAACATATTGTGGTAACTCATCAAACGTAGCAAAAGTTTTTCGCATGTAAAAGCGTGTAATAAAAATCGTTTGTGGTATCAATTCAAGAACATCATGTAGGAACCTGTTCAAGGAACTTTGTATTCTAACCACTGCTTCCTAGTATATTTATTCCTTAATGAAATTTGTTACAAGTATTTCCAACCAATAGCTTAATACATAATATCAGTATTAGAAATGGGAACAGCAATCTACATAAAGACCTAAAATTACTTACCTTGGTCCAAAAGGGGTCCAATATTCAGGAACATGCATTTTCAATAAGCTGCCAGCAAGTCAGCAACCATTAAAAACTTGGTTTCAGATAAGGCACGGTTTACAGTGTGTTTGAATGACTATTTGATACATAAGTGTCTGATTCCACCCATCATCAATATGCCGGAAATGTTTATTTTAAGTGTGTCTATGACGTCACTACATACACATGGCAACAAACACGAAGATACATATAAATAATACAATAACATTTCCCACCAAAAATACAATCAAACCAATGGGACAACTGCGGGAAGTTGGGGGTTTTAGGGTGAGGACAAGCTAGTAAAAAAAACACACCATGATCCCAAAACACAAAATGAAGAACAAAAAGAAAAAAAACACAGCATTCTGCCACACCAACAAAAATCTGCAGGAATCGGACACTTCCCTTGAACAATATAGGTCAACTATAGGTGACCATACCAAAACACCAATACCCACAACTAAAAGTACGAAAATTGGAATCAGACATTTCCCTTGACCTACATAGGTCAACCTCAGATGACGATACTAAAACATCAACACACACAATTATGAAAATGGGAATCGGTCATTATCCGGTGACCTATATAGGTCCACCATAGCTACTGATGCCAAAAAACCAACACCTACAACTGCGAAAAATAAAACCACAATCCCAAAAGTCCACAAATCAATCATCCCTACATAAATTAAATCACATTCAATACTTCATAAATACACAAAACATCACAGCTAGAAAAAAAAAAAATTAATTACCACCAGCAAATTCCGGCACTGCAACCTAGATCGACACACACACACACAAAAACCAACTCACAAACACCGTGCCGTAATGACATTCACACACCACAACACCTTTACGTCGAAGCAGACGGGTGGAATCAGACGCTTCCAGTGACCCCTCCTTCTACTCTGTAGATGAATATCGTAACAGAGACTGTTAGACCAGCTTAGGTAAAAATTCTGCTATATTTCAGTTTTGACAGCACTTGGTTGCAACAGTCAAGATCGGGTATTCTGTGTACGATAAATTTATTAAAAGTACGTAACTGTGTTTTATTCTGTCAGTGTACCAATTCTGTAAATATTAGCAGTTACTGTGATATATTCACGTATTTTGACAATCTCCTGACAAATGATGAGGATAATAATTATTATATTCCACTGTATTATGTTATACTTTCTGACATGTTATTTGTCATTCGTGATGGCCAGCGGCTATTTCCGTAGCAGTACGAAAATATTTGTTCGCTCCAGTTACTATCCTCTCTGGAAATATCACCTGGAACTACGACTTTTAACTGGAGTCACCGAGTCAGGAACGTCTAGACACACAGTTATTCCGTTACCAGCTTCCAGGTTATCTGTGGTGGTAGCCCGATAACTACCAGAGAACTAGAACTACGAGCCAATAACGATAACTGCCAGAGGAGAATACCGGCTCTGACAGTTATTTCCATAGTCGCTCGAATTCCTTAGTAACTTTCCTTGTACTACCCGTCCAAGCTAAATTTACACGTAAGGCGGTGGCTTAAGGGAACGACCGTACTTGTTAATGCCTGTACTGCAGCTCCTATCAGCCACGGCTCGGACATTAACTTTATTTAATTGTTTATGCTAAAAGTAACGAAGGCCCACGAAATAGTACACAGTTCTTATCAACAGATGGCGCGCAGTCTCACAGTTATTCCCATGGTCTATAGAACGCCTCCAAATGCGCAGTACGATCTTCGGTCAACAGATGGCGCGAGGCACTGTTGACACTAAACAGTTATTGAAATAACTGCCAGAATCAGAGGAACGGTTATCGCAGTAACCGTTACTTCTCAGTAACCGGTTATTTCTATCAGTTACGTTATTTTTTGCCACCTCTAGTGTTTGTGACAGTGTGTGCTGGAGTAGGTCGGCGGGACTTTGTTTGTGTGTGGATGCATGTGATTGCGATTGAAGGTACGGAGGTATCCTATTTTGTGATTGGGGTAGACATGTTGTATGGTGATGATAAACAGCCATTACGCAAAGTTGCGGTTAGTTTCAGCTGTGGAAAGTGTTTTTCTGTCGATTTTTCATTAGCTGATGCATTAAACACATAATCGAGAATGTGCTGAATACTGATCATTTTTGCTAAGAACCTCAGATCAGCACATTTTTTCTTGAAACTAACTTGAACGGTATGTCCAGTTTACATGTTCTGGCGTTGAGCTTTAGCGATTATTGCAGTTTTTGCACTGACTGTTGGGTTTATATTTCAACCGGAAACCTTAGCAAATTTTCTACGAAATTAATGACACTAATGAATTGCGATTGGAGAAATATTAACTCATTGTAACAATTCTTATTGTGCATTAACCAACATTTGAGTTTCAAAGGCAAACTTGGAAGTAGAGTGGTAAAGCTTCCAATGTCGACGAGTGATATAAAATTTCGTTTCATGGACTGTTTTATTAAAATATAACAATGCAGATAGAGGATCCAATGAACAAATTGCCAAGATTGGTAGTGAGAGTTAGGAGCTGTTGTAGTTAATGTCAGTCCATTTTATATGGAGGAGCAATAATTTGTTTAAACTTGCATATTGTTTCAGATAAGAGTACTGTGTGGTTTTGTTTTTTTCGCTTTTATTGCAATTGATTACTGGGGGAATAATGTAGCCTATTTTACTTATCAATTGTGGTAATGGTACACTTAAGGTACCAATGAGTTTTGACCTAACAATTTGGAGGTGCTTATTTCTCTGTTGAATTGGGAGTTATTTCAGTATAATACTAAATCACCTTGCATTTGTTTAGAGATTTCTGTATTTGTGCCAGTTTGTGGGGGTGGAGAAAGTTCTGCAAAACGTTGAAACAGAGCTGATTGTGACACGTGTTAACCTCTCCAGTGTAACCAGCAAAGCAGAGTGTCATATTTGATCTATAACAATGTGATTTGTTGTTTACTTTGGGCATAACAGCTCGGGGGCCAATGCATTGCCTAGTTAGCAAATTCAGAAATCACCAAATGATGAAAGCAGTATTCTGATATTTTCTGTCTTTCAAGGATCTGTTTTTTCTTGCTTGCACAGCATGTGGAGTAATTCTAAGTTCATTAGCTGTCATTTCCTTATTAAAAAGTAATCTTCAGGCTTAGCAGGAATATACGAAAGTTTGTTAAGACCAAGTTTTGTAAAGATGGTTGTCTGAATGATGTAGGGTGCAATTCATTTGGCTACAGTTGGGTAATGACGCAAATGCTGTTGCGGGGAAAATGAGAAGTATCTTGAGGAACTGGATGTTTCTCAATACATGACATGGAAAATGTACTAAGCAGAGAAGTTTCCTGTTACCATGTTAATTGTTATTAGGACACAAGTGAGTGTAATTATCACTGTTCAACAGTACTAAGAAATTGACAAAGATTGCCTTTTGTGAAGTACTAGTCATGCAGAAAGTGTCATGTGGATTCTAATGGCAAGAGTGGCATTGTGACATCCCCACCTTCACCCCAATCTTTACATTTTTCTGAGTTGACGTGATACATGTACAGGAAGTGCCCCAGAATGCATGTTTGCTATTTATTATAATTTTTTTGAATTAACCTTCCAGACTGGTTTTTCGTTATTTCATTAATGTAGCCATTGGGCTGCGTTACATATCAGTTGCATTTGTTGTTGTTTTTGTTGTCTTCCATGAAAAATTTTGTTTGATGTAATTTCTCTCACTAATTTATTGTGTGCAAGTCATTTCATCTCTACATAAACATCAATTTAGACCTACTTACTGTCTTCAAACATTGGCCTCCGTTGAAAATTTTTACAGGATGTGAGTGAAATAAGAAGGGCATAAAAAGAGGTGTTCCTGGCAACAGGAAATGTACTAGTATTGTACGTCAATCTTAATTTGAGGCAGAAATTTCTACGAATGTAAGTTTAGAGCACAGCATTGTATGAAAGTGAATCATGGACTGTGAGAAAAGTGGAAAAGAAGAGAATCGTTTGACAAGAAATGATTGTCCACAGAATCTCAAGAGACAGGAGCCTGTGAAGAACTTTGATAAGAAGGGACAACATGATAGGACATGTTATGAGGCACCAAGTAACAATATCCACCGTACTCAAGGAGTGTAGAAGGTGAAACTGTAGGGGAAAACTGGGATTGTAATGTATCCAACAAATAATTGAGGATCAGACAATGTAAACTGCAGGTAGGAAAGTCAACAGTGTAGGAGAAGATAGATAGCTACTTTCCATAAAGGTAACACGAGATAACTACTTTCCATAAAGGTAACACACTAAGTTGCAGACATACGTAACTAAGAAACTTACACATAAGCTTTCGGCCTCAGCCTCCTGGCCCAAGCTGCTGGAGTTTGTGGTCGTGTGTGTGTGTGTGTGTGTGTGTGTGTGTGTGTGTCTTTGTCTTTTTGTTTGTTTGTTTTTGCCTGTCTGCAACTTACCATATTGTCTTGATGGTAAGTAGCAATCTATATTTTTCTACATTGTAAATAATTGAGGATTTTGGGTGAAAGAATCATCCTTAAGATGTTACATTACATTTTTCTGTTGCATGTTTTGAAAACTTACATTCTCTTTTTGTCTGAACTGTTTATTGTCCATTTTCCACTTACGTACAAGGTTACTGTCCAGACAATTGCCTTCAGAAAATACTTCAAAACACTTAATATTCAGCATTGAAATTCTCTGTTTGAGAAACACTTTCCTTGCTGTTGTAAATCTCCGTTTTATATCCCCTCTACTTTATTCTTCGTCAATAATTTGGTGCCTGTGTAGCACATCAGCTGTTTTTAGCGTCTTATTTACTAGTATAATTCTCTTAGCGAGATTCATTCCATTACCTTCCTTTTATCATAGTGTTTGTCTTATGTTTTCAGGACACTGTCAGTTTCATTCAGCTGCTCTTCAGAGTCATATGTCTTGTCTGAGAGAATTGTAATAGAATTGGGAAACCTCAAAGTATCTATTGCGCTCTCGGTACTTAATTCCCTTTCCCAGTTTCTCCTTGGTTACCATAGCAGCTTGCTCAGTGTACAGATGGTGTAACATCAGGAATGGGCTACAACCCTGTCTCACTCACATCTCAGCTACTGCTTCCAGTTCTTATCCTTCTACTCTTAGAACTGCTCCTGGTTTCTATAAATGTTGTTGATAGCCTTTCACATCCTATTTCATCCCTGCTACCTTCAAAGTTTCAAAGAGTGTAATGAAGTTAACTTTGTCAAGCTTTCTCTAAATCTACGCATTCTGTAAACATAGGTTTTTTATTTTCTTGGGTCAATCTTCTAAGGTAAGTCGTGGGGTCAGTACTGTCTGTGTTATTTACTAAATGGTTCAGTTACCACAAACCTTATTTTGCAATCACATTGGTGGCTTTGCTAACTCACAACCAAATTGTCACAGAATAACCAAGCCTACATGTAGTGCTACACTACAGGTCAGTCTGCTGGCACAACAAATTCATCATGTACTGGGGGCAGATTCCACATTATTCTGTGTTGTTCAACTGGTGCTGTGTCTGTTGTCAAATTTTGAACTAAGATCTCTGAGACCAATAGGCCTGCATTACCTTTCAGCATTTTACTGTGCCAAATAAAATAAGGTTGAAAATTGACAGCTGAAAGGTGGTTAATTTGACTTACTCTATGAACAGCCGAGTCACGCAACCAATCTCTAAAACGATTGGCATACAGACTGGTCAACAAAAACTCATAAAGTGATATGAGGTAGGATAGTCATTTTTTTCTGTGGGCAGAAAGTCCCCCCCCCCCCCCCCCCAAATTCTCTCTCTCTCTCTCTCTCTCTCTCTCTCTCTCTCTCTCTGTGTGTGTGTGTGTGTGTGTGTGTGTGTGTGTGTGTGTGAGAGAGAGAGAGAGAGAGAGGAGGGGAGGGGGGGGGGCGGCATGGTAACTCATGAGAACAGATACTGGTAGTGAAAAAAGCTGTAACTGAGGTGTCACAGGGTTTTACAAATCTTGTCAAGTAGCACCTGAAAATGGTCACGTGTCTTTTGTTGCGAAGGTGGGAGAGTGTAACAATTGTTTTACTTTTCTCTATTGTGATAGGTTAAAGTGAGATAGCGTTACTGTTTTTGCCTTGAAAGCTTTATAAATGTAATATTTTATTGTTAAAATAGTTTCTTTGTTATTTCTAATTCTTTGATATGGCGTCGTCCTTGTTATTTTCTAATTTGTTTAATGCAGGTCACTGTTGACTTCTTTTTCCAGAAACACAGGAATGTTTATTTTGTTGGCCTGCTCTTAGTCATTTGGGAGAGGTGTCCTAATTTTAGCCTGTGCTTTGCTGTCACTTCTGATATTTTATTTATGTTTTGGCAGATTTCATTATTTCTACCCACATTTCAAATCTTATAGTTCATTAAGCATTCATGTACATACTAGTATTCTTGGCATACTACTGTGGTATAGTGTTTTATTTTGTAACTCTGTAGATGCATTTCTTATTGTTGATATTTGTAGTTAAATCATATGGTCCTTCCATTTGATTAATTCTTACATATATTGCAATTTATCTTGTCATTCTACTGTATGGCCTCTGTAAGATACTTAAATTTTGTAACTAGTTCTATTTTACCAATTTGTTTTTCCATGCATTTTGGTATATATTTTTTTAATACCTGCCACAGATTAATTGTTTCAGCTGCAATTGTGTTATTGGTTGTTCTTTCCAGAAGAATTATTTTAGTAAATGGTTGTCATATTTTCTGATGCAACTTTGGCAGTGGGTTTTGAGAAAGGGTGGTTTAGACCTACTGATACTGGATGCAATTAAAAAATAAATAAATATGAAGTGTCATATGAATTATTCAAATCGGAGGCATAAATTCAAAAAGTTTGTTCAGTACATGGTCTAATAGCTATATGACTGAACAAAATATTCTCAGGGTTCCAGCAGTGTCAAGTGGTGGTACATTCATGAGCTAACTGAAAGTTACCAATTGCTAATGGCCCGGGAGCACTTGACTGAAAGCAAACCAAGCAAATACCTGAGGTAACGACCAAGGATCAGTTGACCAAAATCTTGTAAATGTATAAATGCTGGAAGCATTGTGTTTGTATTACTGTGATATGCATTCATCTCTTCTGAAGGACTGATGTATCCGGTTTGGAAACTACACAGGGCACATCAATTATTTTATTGCATTTGCTACTGCAGTGTTTAATTTCCAGTTGTTAGCATCATTGTTACCATTACTCTGCTGAATATACACTATCTGATCAAAAGTACTTGGAGAAATGCGTGGTAAACACTGTGCTATCTTACGATATTTTATTCACAACCAGTTTTGATCATTGATCATCTTCACAGTGGAAAAATATTGTGACGTCGTCACATGTAATACATGCTATTTAAACAGAAAAGATGGCACAGCTGACTTACAAACAGCAGAAAAATATACTTCATGCCATAATACCGGCTTAAGCAGGCACAAAAGATTGAAAAATGAAACCACCTAACAGCAGTAAGTGCACAGCACAATTACTCACACTCATTGTGCCTGAACAGTGGTGCTGTGCAGTTACTGCTGGCACTTGGTCCCAGAATGGGTCGGTCAGGAGAGCTTAGTGACATTGAACATAGGCAAGACCATGAATGGCATTCAAGTAGCATATCCATTAGGGACATTCCATCCCTTCCAAAGTTGCCCAGTGGACTGTTGATGATGATGTGATTGCGAAATGGAAACATGAAAGAACAACTCAATAAAGGCCAGGCAGGCCGCGTACTGATAGGCAGGGACTGTTTGTTGAGCATTGCTGGGGGGGGGGGGGGGGGGGGGGGGGTTGTAAAAAAGAAAGAAAAAAAGCCAACTAATGATACCAACAGAAGGGATCACTCTTGAGCTCTAAACAGCTGTCCACCTAGCACAGGGAATGTGCTTAGGGACGGAGTTGAGGAGGAGGTACAGTGGTTAAGCAGCTCCTTATACGTTTATGTAGTCGCTGCTAAGTGATGACGATAGCACTGGGCAGTGCATAAGTGAAATTGGATGATTTGGAGTGATGAATCACACTTTTGTGTATATGCAACAGTTTGATGGAAGGGTTTATGTTTGGCAGATGCCTGCAGAACATTACCTGCCATCATTTGTAATGCCAACAGTGAAGTATGGAGGAAGTGGTGTTAAGGTACGATACTTGCTTCCATGGTTAGTATGTGACCCCCTCATTGCACTTAAGAAAACACTAAATGCAGAAGGACATGAACACATTTTACAGCATTGTGTATTGCATAGAGTAGAGTAACAGTTTGGACCTGATGATTGTGCCAGCATGACAGTGTACCCATTCATAAAGCAGCGTCTGTGAAGTAATCGTTTGTTGACAATAACATTCCTAAAATGGAGTAGCCAGATCAGAGTCCCAACATGAGCCCATTGAAACACCTTTGGAAAGAGTTAGAATGTGGATTTGCTCTGGATGCCAACATCCAGCATCACTATCTGCTCTGGTTTCAGCTCTTAAGGAAGAATGAGCTGTCATTCCTCCACAGACTTTGACATCTAGTTGGAAGAGTGGAAGAGTCACCAATAGAATTCAAGCCATCACAAAGGTGATGGGTGGACACACTTCATATTAATGTTCACTATTAGGTATCTAGATATTTTTCATCATATATTGTAGACCTCCTTTAGAATTCTGTGCATTATGGTGTTTTACTATTCACATAAATGTTGCTCCTGTGTGATTTCTGATGTTAGCTAACCATCTTTTATTGGTTGGCTGCCTCTGCCACATTACAGTGGCCGAGGAACTCTGCTGAAAGCTCATAAATGTATAACCATATGATGTGGCTCAAGACCCAAAAAGATTTTATTCAATTCACAAGAACGTTTTTGTAATACACTATAAATAACAAGTATACAAAATGTTATTGCGACACATTTTTATTCTGTCAAAGAAAAACTTGCTCAAACTAATATTACATGTTGCATTGCATGTTTTGAAACCCCAGTATACAGAGATTGTCATAATCTGGACAACGTGTATGCATTCTTTCCAATACACTTATCACTTTTAGCTCTTTGTGCTATCTGCACACAGTTATCAGAATAGTTAAGGTGACTTCTTTCCCGAGTTGATACACAAGTTACTCGGGGCAAGACCTGGAGAAGCACAGTTTGTGGATATTTGTTTTGTGGTGCAGAAAACTTAACTATAGGAAACTGGACGAGGGTAGAAGTTTTCTTTCGCTTAAGTTATTTTTCTCCTGATGCAGCATAAAACCGTTGGTGATGATCACATGAAATGATTGAAAGAATAGTTTCCCACATCATTTGAATTGTAAGGTAGTAAGCTAGCATGTAATCCTATTTATTCATTTGTATGTCATTGTTGTCAAAATTTGTGTGCTCAGAGTTTTGCTTTGGGCTGATGGTGGGTCAATAGACATTAACAACTGTGCAACACAGAGGGGCACAATACAAAGTGCGCTTGTGAACTGTAGATAGTTCAGACTCAGGGGAAATAGGTAATACTACACTGCCAGAGACCTTTTGTGTATAATCTACGCAGTTCCCACCAAAAGACATCAAATGCAATGGAAGCTATGAATTTGAATCGTCAAAACAATTTTTTCAAATGATGTCAACTTAACTGTTAATGCTGGAGTCATAGGGATCTGTCAGAAATAGAAGATATTGGGTATCACATTTGACCCACTGAAATCAATCATATCACACATCTGTCAAACTGCAAACAAGTTGGGTGAGACTATTTTGTAACTATCACTCCCCATAACAGTGTCAGTATAGTCCAGGGTATTATCTTCCACCACAGCCTCCTTTTACAGACCGATGATGGGTTACATGCCAGTTTGGAGCAACAGGGTGTCCATTTTGCCTGTCATGTCCAGTGGGGATCAAAGGACAACACAGTTGATACAGGGACCCTCATCTTTGAAGGTGACTCGTTGCCTTAACAGGTCATGGAGATGACCTATCAGTGCAATGTGAAACCCTGTGTTCTGTCTGCTTTGCAGTGCTTCAAATGCATGAGATCTGGGCATGTCGCCCCATTGTAACGCCAACTCTGTCTATAGGGATTCTGGAAATCAGTTGCACACAAACACCCCTTGCTCCCCATCCCCCACACTCTTGTGTGATTTGTGGCAAGCACCATTCCCCCTGTTCACCAGCCTGCACCATCCTACAAAGAGAAGAGAAAATCTAGGAATAAGACTCTTGACCCCACCCCATGTACCAGGAGGTGTAGAAGAAATGTGATCATTTTCTACCTGTACATATGACGATTATGTTTGCTATAGCCACGACGATGTTGACTTCTCTGGTGACATTACCCTCCCCCTTTGTGCTTCTACATCAGACCCTTGGGGCCATTCTGCTACATCCATTGCCCAGGTGATGGGGGCTCTCCTCGTACTGTTTCCTGCACACCCACTTTGGGGGCGTTGGCTATCAACCCACCAGGGCATCAATCCCCAACCCCAAGCTGGGGAAGGAACACCATCCTGTGGCATATCTCATGAAGAAGAGATTCTTAGGGATACTGTCCTCCCAGGATACTACTGACCTGCAACCGGATACTAGCAGGTGGCTGAAGGAGGCACAGGTTGCTTGTTATTCCTCCTCTGTCACTGAAACAAGGGCAGACAAGACCTCTCAAACAGCAAACTCATCTAAGGAGAATAGAGACAAAAAGAAGACATTCAGTGTAGAGTTTCTGGTGGTCTCCTTTCTATCGGACCCCACATATTCCAACTCTATACTTGTGACAGAATTCCTGCTGGTCCCAGTGACACCGGAGCCCCCATACAACCTGCTTCAAAACTGATGTGTATTGATGCCATAACCTTGCAACTGGTGGCAGCAGGCAACCCTCAGACATGACCTGCTTTCTTGGTATCTTCACACTCCCTCAGGATACCGATAGTGTGAGCCTCCAATGGAACTGTAGCAGTTTTTCCTGTCATGTGTTCCCCTGCTTTCTGCATTGCCCTCCAGCAGACACTCATTTTGAGTGACTTCAACACCCACAACCCTTTGTGAGTGGAGCTATAACAACTGCCCACAGTAAAGCCATTGAAACTTTGCTCACAGAGCTCAATCTTCGTCTCCTGAATACCAGAGCCTCCACACACTTCATTGTGGCGTGTGAATCTTATTTGGCCATTGATCTTTCCAGCTGCAGCCCTCATCTTCTCCCCTTCATCCATTGCAGTGTACATGATGGCCAGTGTGACAGTGGTCATTTTCCAATTATCCTTTCTGTCCCTCAGCATCACTCACCTGGGTGTCCACCCAGATGGCTCTCAACAATGCTGACTGGGATGCCTTTGCCTCTGCCATCATCTTTAGCAACCTGTTGTGGAGATGTGCTGATGCAGCTTTCCAGAGCACAGCCACAGCCAGTCTAATGGCAGCAGACTTAGTGATCCCCTATTCCTTGGGATTCACCCATCAGAAGACAGTATCTTGGCAGGCCTCCGAAATCGATGTGGCCATTAGAGAGATTGCAGCCGGGTTCTCCAATACCATACATGACATCCATAGATAGTGTACTTCATTGCATGTAAATGGCTGCGTACCTGGGTCCCGACCTAATAAAACAAGAATAATGTTTAAACACTGGAATCTCCAGGTAGGAATGTAAACATGCAGGAAAAGATAGATTGCTACTTACTGTAAAGAAGATATGTTAAGCCGCTGACAGGCACAATTAAGACACACATACATAGAGCTTTCGACAGCAGCCCTCATCAGCAATACACAACCAGAGTTAAACAGTAAAAGGTAAAACTCAGTAGCTTACTAAAGGGAAAATCTACTAACAAAAGCATTATGTCGTGTCCATATGTGTGGCTAAAATAGTGTAGCACACGGCTTCTAATTTATAGTCAAACAGGAATTTCCCAAGAGGATCACAACCAGTGTCAAAATCTGAGACATCAATATGGAACATAGACAAACAGCAAATGAATGTATAATGCGAGAGTAATCCCAAAAGTAAGGTCTCCTTTTTTTAAAAAGTACATAGTCCTGTTTATTTCTACAATGGTTTGCATCAGTTTACAGCTTGAACATTTAGCTATTTTTTGACATAATCACAATTTCTGTCGATGCATTTTTGTAGACACTGTGGCAGTTTTTGTATGCCCACGTCATACCAGCTCGCCGCCATGCTGTTCAGAAAGTTATGAACCTCTTCTTTCGCCTCGTCGTCGGAGCTGAATTGCTTTCTGGTCAAATGTTCTTTTAACCTAGGGAGCAGGTGATAGTCACTGGACGCCAAGTCAGGACTATAGGGAGGGTGGGTGGGTGATTATGTTCCACTGAAACTGTTGCAGGAGAGAAACGGTTTGCCGAGCGATGTGTGGGCGAGCATTGTCATGGAGAATGTGTATGCCCTTGCTCAACATTCCTCTTCTCTGGTTCTGCATTGGCCGTTTGAGTTTTTCCGAGTCTCACAGTGTCTGTCAGCATTAATTGTGGTTCCAGTGATTCAACTCAGACGAGGAGGTGAAAGAAGAGTTTCATATCTTTCTGAACAGCATGACTGCGAGCTGGTATGACATGGGCATACAATAACTGCCACAGCATCTACAAAAATGCATTGACAGAAATGGTGATTATGTCGAAAAATAGCAAAATGTTCAAGCTGTAAACTAATGTAAACCATTGTAGAAATAAACAGGTCTATGTACTTATAAAAAAAATAGGAGACCTTACCCTTGGGATTACCCTCATAGTTACTCAAATATCAAGGGAGAAGCAGTGTCATCTGGTTTAGGCAATTGATCATTGTATAGAATAGCACAGAGTGTTTGACCAACAGATGGATAATTTAAGTAGTGGATTTTGGAAAGTGACTATAAAATTAAAAAAAAAATACATGTTATAAATTTTCAGCCATTGCAACTCATTAACATTCTTCAGTAACTAATAAACAATGTTGTGCAATGATGATGGGAAACGTCATCACAGCAGAGACAAAGTTTTATCTCAACTCCAATAAGCCATACAGCCGTGACAAAGAAATTCTGTTATACTATTTAACATAAAATCTCATATTTTACAGTAGGGATGAGAAGGGGTAATGTAACTTTTAAATATGAACCATATATAGTGATGTCAAAATAAAATGTGACAGTACAATTATCAAACAGTGGAAAGTCCGGGTTGTAATAGTCTTTTCATTGTGTGTAACTCATTGTATCACCTTCACCTTTTTCCCTCAGCTTTATTACTGTTCACCCTTTATAATAGTATCAGAGAGTAACACGCAACTGCAAAATTACCAAAAAATGCATAAAGCGTAATACACGTGCATAAGACCAGCCTGCAAGAATACTGGGAACTATATGTTGCTACTACTGGACTGCATACCCCTCCCTCGCAGGTTTGGGCAACGTTTCAATGCATCTGTGGACACCAGTTCCCCACTGGAGTACCTGGTGTTGCAACAAATGTTGTTGTCTACACTGACCCAGATGCTGTCGCTGAATGGTTTGCTCTGCAACTGAGAGTCATCAGTCAGCATTTCATGTCCTCAAATGGCAGGTGAAGTGAATTCAATTGCCTTTCAGTGCATGTTAGCTGGAGCCATATAATGCTCCGTTCAATAGTGGGACTTCTCAGTGCTCTAGCACTTTGCGTTGATGCAGCTCCAGGACCAGACCTCATCCAAAGTCAAACGCTCAAACACTTGTTGGTGGATTGCCAACATCACGTCCTTGCCATTTTAAACAATCTCTGAAGTGAGGGTGAGTCCCATCTCAATGATGAGAAAGCACAATTGTCTCAATACTGAAATTGAAATTGGGTAAACACTTCCTTGAAGTGGACTGCTATTACCCCGTTAGTCTCACTAATGTTATCTGCAAGTTGCCCGAACGTATGGTGAGGTAGCAGCTATATTAGTACCGTGAGTCTTGGGGGCTTTTGGCTCCATCCCAGGCCAGTTTTCACGAAGGCTGTTGTACTGCTGAAAATTTGGTGTGCCTGGAGTCTACTAAACGGTCAGCTTTTGCCTGACGTCAAGACCTTATCGCTGTCTCCTTTGACTTGCATGGGCTTTGGATACTGCTTGGTGTCATCACACTGTTGTTACTCTACATGTATGGATTGTCCGGGGTCCTCTACCGATTTATGTTCGGAACTTCTTGTCACACCATATGTTCTACTTTTAAGTTGGTGCTTCACACAGTAACACAGTTTCTGGTTGCTGTCATGGTCTAGCTGCAGCTGAGGGGTCTACAGTATCACCCTCCCTGCATACTGATGATTTTTGCACACATTTCCATCATCGTCAGACTGTCTATCCACCATTCTACCTCAATGACCAGTTCCGCAATGTGATGGAGTCTTATTGCGACTGGTCTTTGATGTCCTGTCAACGTGGCTTTCCGATCTTCGCCAACTTAAGTGACATACTGGTCACACATTAATACTCTTCGTATCTTCAGTAACAACTGCTGGGGTGCAGAGTGCTCTACACTTTTGCAGCTTTACGAAGCTTTGTTCCTGTTCCATTGTGATTATGGGAGTCTGGCATATGGTTCAGCATTGAGGATGCTGGACCCAATACCCATTGTGGGGTCCGACTTGCGACAGGTGCCTTTTGGACTAGCCCTGTAAACGGCTTACTTTGCAGAGTCTGGGTATCAACAACTGCTGCTCAACTATACAATACACATTCACTGCTCCCTTGAGCATCCAAACTACCATGTCCTTTATTCTTTTAGGGAGATCTATTCCCCATGGTGGCAGCCCAGGACCAGAGTCAAGGTTACAGTCCACATATGGTGTCTCTGCTTTGAACTCCAGCTTTCCCCACTGTCACTTTTGTCAGGGAGCAATTACATATGCCTACATGGTATGTACCTCATCCTTGGATCTGTCTCTACCTATCCTTTGCGCTGAATGATCCTGTTGACCCCATGATTTTTTGCTACCTGCTCCTGGTTGCCCTTGAAGCAGTTCTTGGTGCAGAAGTTACATACACTCTATGGTCCCCCCTGCGGGTCCGGGGATTAGAATAGGCCCGAGGTATTCCTGCCTGTCGTAAGAGGCGACTAAAAGGAGTCCCTCCCCCTCGAGGGGGTAGTTAGCGCCTGCGTCCGGAGACGGACGGTTCCACGACCTCTATTTGCGGTCATTTTGCTTTTTCACTTCTCGTTTCTTCCTTCCTTTGGTTGGTTCCTTTCTTTGCTCTTCTCCACCTCACTGTCTTCCTTACTCTTTCCCTTGCCTTCTTCTCCTTGCCTTCTTCTCCTTGCCTTCTTCTCCTTGCCTTCTCATTGCCTTCTTCTCCTTGGCTTCTCTGGTCTCCACCTCGGCGTTTGAGACAGTCTGTCCTCTCTCTCCCTCTCTCTCTTATTTTTCCTCTTCTTCCTTCCTCCCTGTGCGCGCCTGAAGGCCGACCCACGCGTTCGCACGCGTAGCCGGTGACGGGGTAACGCGTAATTCCCCGCCCTGGGTAGACATGTAAGGCACGCACGTACCCCCTGGTAAAGGCCAGGCCCAGGGAGGGGTGATTGCCTGAGCTGATACCTTCTGACCATGCCGATTGGTCCCTCCGTCTGTTTCTTGAGAGGTGTGACCTGAGGTGTAAACATTCACCTAAGGCGGGAGTGCCCTCTGAGAGGGTCCCCACAAGGAAGGAGCGCGCCATCGGAGACGCTGGCAATCATGGGGGATTCCTCCGCAATGGATTTCACTCCATCTCTCTCGACTTCTGCCCAAAAACGGAAACTTGACCAGCCTCCAGTGACAAAAGTACTACCGCCTGCCGCACAGTTCCTCATAGTTTCTCGATCTGAGGACGGAAAGGATTTTTCCTCTGTCAACCCTTTCGTTATCCAGAAGGGCGTAGATGCCATAGCCGGATCTGTCAAATCTTGTACCAGGTTGCGTAACTGTACCTTATTACTAGAAACTGAGAGCGCCTTTCAGGCACAAAAACTGCTTCGGACCACACTCCTGTACACGTTCCCTGTCCGGGTGGAGGCTCACCGAACTTTGAATTCGTCTCGTGGTGTGGTCTATACTAGATCCCTCGACAGATTGACTGACGAGGAGATTCAATCTTTCCTCGCTGAGCAGGGCGTGACGGCTGTCCATAGGGTCATGAAAAAGGTCAACAATGACCTTGTACCGACCCGGACACTTTTCTTGACCTTTGATAGTGTTAAGCTGCCATCGCGCATCAAGGCGGGCTATGAGGTTATTTCTGTTCGCCCCTATGTCCCGACACCTACGCGCTGCTACCAGTGTCAGCGTTTCAATCACACTCGACAGTCTTGTTCCAATGCGGCTAAATGTGTCACTTGTGGCAGGGATGCCCATGAGGGTGACTGTCCACCTCCGTCTCCTCGTTGTGTGAACTGTCAGGGTGACCATGCCGCATCCTCCCGCGACTGTCCTGTCTATCCAAGAAATTCGGGTCAAAGAGAAAGTGTCCACCTCGGCTGCTCGCAAGCTATTGGCTAGTAGGAAGCCCACGCTGCTCCCAGCGGGGAAATACAGTACTGTCCTCGCCTCTCCTCGGACTACCAGGGAGGTGGCAACCCAGACATGCGATCTGACCTTCAGCACCACGGTCGTCCGTTCGGCCAGTGCTAAGATCGTGCGGTCGACGTCTCCTCTTCCTCCCATCACCCCACAGACACCAGCCCCTTCATCAGCTTCTGCTAAGACGAAGACCCAGAAGTCAGATGCACAGGCCTTCAAGAAGGAACCGTCCCGTGCAGACTTCCTACGTACCTCGACCTCCCAGCCTTCGACCGGTACTTCCACCAAACGACCTTCCAAGAAGGCTCATAGGAAGCACAGTTCTCCTTCTCCGCCACGGCGCATTTCTTCTCCTGCGCCACCCAGCGGTTGCCGCCCCAGGCCGTCATCCATTTCGCCTGGCCGCACCGCTGGTAGCCGAACATCTGGCCGTTCATCGGCGGAGGAAGCTCCCCCTCTCGGCCATCTTACCAAGATGGCCGATGAACCTATAGACCCAATGGACGATGACTGTCCGCCTACTGATAGCGGTGGCAGTGCTCGCTCGAAGCCAGGCCCTCAGTGGCCTTCGAGGTGACCCCTTCTTTCATCTTCCTTTCCTTCTTACGATGGCACTTATTCACTGGAATATTCGCAGCATTCGCTCCAACCGAGAGGACTTGAAGTTGCTGCTCCGCTTGCACCGTCCGCTCGTTGTAGCCCTCCAGGAAACGAAGCTACGCCCAAGCGATCAAATTGCCTTGGCACACTACACCTCTGTGCGTTTTGACCTACCCCCTGTGGTAGGTATTCTGGCACATGGAGGGGTTATGTTGCTGGTCCGGGATGATATTTACTACGATCCCATCACATTGCACACCGGCCTGCAGGCAGTTGCTATCCGCATTACTCTCCCCACTTTTACATTTTCCATTTGTGCCGTTTACACTCCATCGTCATCTGCCGTTACCAGGGCAGACATGATGCAGCTTATTGCTCAGCTACCTGCCCCATTTTTGTTAACTGGAGACTTCAATGCCCACCATCCACTTTGGGGCTCTCCGGCATCCTGCCCGAGGGGCTCCCTGTTAGCAGACCTTTTCAACCAGCTCAATCTTGTCTGCCTTAATACTGGTACCCCTACTTTTCTTTCGGACACATCTCACACCTATTCCCATTTAGACCTCTCTATATGTACTACCCAACTTGCACGCCGGTTTGAGTGGTATGCACTTTCTGATACATATTCGAGCGACCACTTCCAGTGTGTTATCCATCTCCTGCAGCATACCCCCTCCCCGTGCTCATCTAGTTGGAACATCTCCAAAGCAGACTGGGGGCTCTTCTCTTCCAGGGCGACCTTTCAGGATCAAACCTTCACAAGCTGCGATCGTCAGGTCGCACACCTCACGGAAGTCATTCTCACTGCCGCTGAATATTCCATCCCTCACCCTACTTCTTCTCCACGTCGCGTACCGGTCCCCTGGTGGACCGCAGCATGTAGAGACGCTTTACGTGCTCGTCGACGTGCTTTACACACCTTTAAACGCCACCCTACAGTGGCGAATTGTATCACTTATAAACGATTACGTGCACAGTGTCGTCGTATTATTAAAGAAAGCTAGCTGGGCTGCTTTCACAAGCACCTTCAACAGTTTTACTCCTTCTTCTGTTGTCTGGGGTAGCCTGCGCCGGCTGTCTGGCATTAAGGTCCACTCACCAGATTCTGGCTTGATGGTCGCGAATGACGTCCTTGTGGCCCCGGAGGATGTCTCCAATGCCTTCGGCCGCTTTTTCGCAGAGGTTTCGAGCTCCGCTCATTACCACCCTGCCTTCCTCCCCCACAAACAGGCAGAGGAGGCTAGGCCACCTAACTTCCGCTCCTCGAATCGTGAAAGCTATAATGCCCCATTCACCATGCGGGAACTCGAAAACGCACTTGCCCGGTCACGGTCCTCCGCTCCAGGGCCTGATTCTATTCATATTCAGATGCTGAAGAACCTTTCTCCTGCGGGTAAAGGTTTTCTTCTTCGTACTTACAATCGCATCTGGACTGAGGGACATGTTCCCGCATGCTGGCGCGAGTCTATTGTCGTCCCGATTCCTAAGCCGGGGAAGGACAAGCACTTGCCTTCCAGTTATTGACCCATCTCACTTACCAGCTGTGTCTGTTAAGTGATGGAGTGAATGGTTAACTCTCGTTTGGTTTGGCTGCTCGAGTCTCGACGCCTACTTACCAATGTACAATGTGGATTTCGTAGGCGCAGCTCTGCTGTTGACCATCTGGTTACCTTGTCGACCTTCATTATGAATAACTTCTCGCGGAAGCTCCCGACCGCGGCTGTGTTCTTTGATTTGGAGAAGGCTTACGACACCTGTTGGAGGGCGGGCATTCTCCACACCATGCATACATGGGGTCTTCGCGGTCGCCTCCCTCTTTTTATTCGTTCCTTTTTAATGGATCGACAGTTCAGGGTACGTGTGGGTTCTGTCCTGTCAGACACCTTTCACCAGGAGAATGGGGTGCCACAGGGCTCAGTTATGAGCGTCGCTCTCTTCGCCATAGCGATCAATCCAATAATGGATTGCCTCCCAGCTGATGTATCAGGCTCCCTTTTCGTGGACGATTTTACCATCTATTGCAGCGCGCAGCGTACGCGTGTCCTGGAGCGTTGTCTTCAGCGTTCTCTTGACCGTCTTTACCCCTGAAGTGTCGCCAATGGCTTCCGTTTTTCTGCCGAGAAGACGGTCTGTATTAACTTCTGGCGCTACAAAGAGTTTCTCCCACCGTCCTTACGACTCGGTCCCGTTGCTCTCCCATTCGTGGAGACAACAAAATTTTTTGGTCTTACATTTGACAGGAAACTTAGCTGGTCTCCACATGTATCATATTTGGCTGCCCGTTGTACCCGTTCTTTAAATATCCTCCGTGTTCTCAGTGGTATGTTGTGAGGAGCAGATCGAACCGTCCTACTTCGTCTATATCGGTCGATCGTCCGCTCCAAGCTGGATTATGGGAGCTTCGTATACTCCTGTGCACGGCCATCCATCTTACGCCGCCTCAACTCCATACAACATCGGGGTTTACGACTTGCGATCGGAGCGTTTTATACTAGTCCCGTAGAGAGTCTTCATGCTGACGCTGGCGAATTGCCACTCACCTACCGGCGCGATATACTGCTTTGTTCGGTATGCCTGTCGGCTACTGTCAATGCCCGACCACCCGTCTTATCGTTCCTTTTTTGATGACTCTCTCGACCGTCAATACGGGTTGTATGTGTCTGCCCTGCTACCCTCTGGATTTCGCTTTCGTCGCCTCCTTCAACACCTTAATTTTTCACTCCCTGCAACCTTTCGAGTGGGTGAGAGCCACACGCCACCTTGGCTCCAGGCTCGGGTTAGCGTTCACCTTGACCTCAGCTCGCTCCCAAAAGAGGTTACCCCCGGTTCAGTCTACCACTCCCGTTTTGTCGAACTTCGTTCGAAGTTCATTAATATGACCTTCATTTATACAGATGGCTCAAAGACCAATGACGGGGTCGGGTGTTCCTTTATTGTCGGGGCACAAAGTTTCAACTACCGGCTCCATGGCCATTGTTCGGTCTTCACAGCTGAGCTCTTTGCCCTCTACCAGGCTATTCTTTACATCTGCCGCCACCAACATTCTGCTTATGTCATCTGCTCCGATTCCCTGAGCGCCATCCAGAGCCTCAGTGATCCGTATCCGGTTCACCCTTTCGTGCACCGGATCCAACACTCTCTTCAGCAGCTGGTGGACGTCGGTTCTCCGGTTAGCTTTATGTGGGTTCCTGGCCATGTCGGTATCCCTGGGAACGAAGCTGCAGATGCCGCGGCCAAGGCTGCGGTCCTCCAGCCTCGGACAGCTTCTTGTTGTGTCCCTTCGTCGGATTGTAGCAGGGTAATTTGTCGGCGCATTTTATCGCTGTGGCATGCCGATTGGGCTGCACTTACGGACAAGCTTCGGGCCTTGAAACCTCTTCCCGCAGCTTGAACGTCCTCCTCCCACCCTTCTCGGCGGGAGTAGGTCGTTTTGGCCCGGTTACGAATTGGACACTGCCGGTTCAGCCATCGCCATCTGCTGACGGCTGCGCCGGCGCCGTTCTGCCCATGTGGGCAATTGCTGATGGTCCGCCACATTTTAACGTCCTGTCCGGATTTTAACACACTGCGTTTTGATCTTGGCCTGCCATGTACTCTAGATGCTATTTTAGCGGATGACCCACGAGCAGCTGCTCGCGTTCTTCGTTTTATCAACTTGGCAAATCTCTCTAAGGACATTTGATTATGCTGTTTTTTTAATCCTATGCCTGTCAGTCTGTCTTTTATCGTGTTTTCCCTTTTAGTTGTTGTTTTAAACTTGTGCCTCGCGGTGCATTCTTAATGTAGTCTGGGCGCTAATGACCATTGAAGTTGTGCGCCCTAAAACCACAAAAAAAAAAAAAAACCACTCTATGGTCAATGGACAAACTGGTTTTGCCCATACAATTTTGAGGTACAGTGAAGTATGCTCCTTGCCGAATGGATGCAGTGTATTCACTGCTGAATTGGTGGGCATCACTTGAGCCCACAGTCACATTCGTTCTTGCACTGGTGAGACGTTCTTAATCGATGGTGATTCCCTGAATATTCTTCAGGCTCTCAACTAGTGCTACCCCTACACCCACTGGTTGTGACTATCCATGATCTCTCCTTACTGACCTCCATCAAGCTAGATGGTTGGTCATCTTTGTCTGGACTCCATGTCATGGAGGGGTTCGAGTGAATGAACATGTTGATCGACTGGCTGGGTTGGCTACCAGGCTGCTGACTTTGGCAATGGGGTTACCGGAACTGGACATTCTGTCAGCTCTACACTGCCAATTGTTGGTGGGTTGGAACATGGATTGGTGTGCTCCTGTTTCTTCGAACAAATTGCAAGCAATAAAGGAGTCTACAACATGTAGCAGTCATTAATTTGTGCTTCTTGTGGGGGATTATACCGTTCTTTGCCTACTTTACACTGACCACACTTGGCTGACCCATGGCCACATCCTACGATGTGAGGATCCACCCCATTGTCAGTGTGGTACCTGTGTGATGATGGCTCACCTATTACTGGATTACCCCAATTTGACTCCCTATTGATGGAAACTTAAACTTGCTGATACACTGCCTCTGTACTAACAGAGAACGCCAAAGCGCTTGATCTGATTTTACTCTTATCTCATTGCATAATGTGATGTGAATGTCTGGCTGCTTTCTGGGTTGAGCAGCTCACCCTCTTTATCCTCTCTCACTTCTATTTGCTTCTGTCTCTTGGTTTGATCAATTCTTGGTTACAGTCAGGTTCATCTGGATTTGTCATCTACGTCTTTCCTCTGTGGAGACTCTTCCAGCGTGATGCATATAGGATGGTGGGACTAATGACCTCATTGTGTTGTCCCTTTAACCCCATCAATCCAATCCAATCCAACAACCAATCAGGCAATAAGCTTGACCAAACCTACTGTACTGTTCGTTATTGTCATATACTCGGTACCACAGTCAGTTGCGGATGACAGTTTAGGTCAGTAATATAACAGTGTGATTCATTTTCCTTGTTTGTATTATATTTCTGTCTGGCGTGATTATTTTATGAGACAATGTCTGAAACTAGATGCTGAAGCGTCTATGAAATTCATAAAAAACATTACCATCCTACTAAGCAGATGCAATACTGCTTGAAACTACATAGCCCATTAAAATTGTTTGCCAGACTGAGGCTCGATCTTGGGACCTTTGCCTTTTGAGGGAGAGTGCTTTGCTGACTGAGCTACCCAAGTATGACTCACAACCGACCCTCACAGCTTTACTTCCGCCAGTACCCCACTTCCTACGTTTCAACTTCACAGAAACTCTCCTGCAGTCCTTGCAAGACTAGCACTCCTGAAAGAAAGGATGTTGTGGAGACATGGCTTAGCCACAGCTTGGGGATGTTTCCAGAATGAAATTTTTCACTCTGCAATGGAGTGTACACTTATATGAAACTTCCTGCCAAGGGTCCCGAGTTAGTTTCAGTCCAGCACACAGTTTTAATCTGCCAGGAAGTTTCATATTGGTGCACACTCTGATTCTGAGTGAAAATCTCATTCTGGGCCAACACTGCTCATTAACAGGTAGCGTGTGAACATGTCCAGAATTAAAGTGCACAGTTGTTGTTGCCGGAACTGTATGGTGTGTCCTGTCCAAGTCAAACTCTTCACGTTTGGTCTTCCATACTCAACTGTCAGTTATTCTGATTGAGGTATAGACACTGTTCTGTTGGAGGTGGTATGCGCTTAGCATCATCTGAAATTTGTTCTGACTTACCCAGCCAGTAGTAGGGGGCCTACAATTTCGTGTCGACTCTAAATCGTGGAGGACCTTGCAATTTTTTTTGTTAAGAAACACTGCCAGTGGGGAAAGAGGCGATAAGTGATAGACAAGAATCCTAGGACTAACCATCCATTGAACCCCAGAACTTTGAACTTACCAGTAAGTCACCGTTGATCACAAACTTTTTTGTATGGAAATTGTTGTACAAGATCATTTCTAAAAGAATTTGTTGATTTCTGAATTTTTGTACGAATTCAAGTCTAGTCATGTGAGAAGAGTCCTCATGAGAAAATGTTCCCATTTGGATCCCATAGCCAACAGTGACCAAATCCTGTTTAAATCATTGGAATGGAGACAATTTAACTACTCCAGTGTAGATGTTGAAACTCACAATATTGGGTTAGATACTACAGTTGTTTTCGTTTGGAAATTACATTGGTTCTGGTCCATGCTACATCCTTATAAGATAGAATCATTTCAGAGTTTTGAGAAATCTAAGAAGTGGAGCGGAGAAACAGGTAACTCTTTTATATTAAGATCTGTTTCTGTGATATTTCCCAAGAATGTTTGTGTTGACTTTATGCACCAAGATAGAATATTCTATATTGTAGACAATTTTTTTCTATATCTGAAAACATGCTCCAATCAGGTTGTATAAAGAATTCATTATATTGAAGTTGGGCTAATCTGCATACTGTTTTTATTATTCTTATGTTTATAGTGTTCTACACTTATAGTGCAGTAGGAGGAAGAATGTTGATAATCTGTAGGGAATGCTATAGGTGTCATTAAATATGACTTGATTTTTACTTTTGCTGAATGAGTTACCATTAGCAGGACAGCTATTGCCCCTAAACAATGGTACATTTGTTATTATGTGAATAGCCCTCTGCTCAGTGTATGTGTTACACTTAAAAGCCATTGGACTTATGTGAAAGCTATACCCATAATCCACCACTGTGTAATATTTTATTAATTAGCCCAGATTGCTGTTTATCTTGGCAAAAACACACACACACACACACACACACACACACACACACACACACACACACGGGAGGACGGGAGGGGGGGGGGGGGGAGAGAGAGAGAGAGAGAGAGAGAGAGAGAGAGTGTGTCAATGAAACACTCAAGAATATGTTGTCATTGTAATACAGTTTTGCAACTCCATGCTGAGGTCCATTTAAAATTACTTGATAGTTGACATCTGTCACGTGCCGCTACAGTGTTACCATGTCGGCCACTGCTTGCCACTCAGTTATAGGGAACACACAAACACTGCTAGTCAGTTCACAAATGCTGTTAATGCGTTACTGGAGCAATGTGGGAAGTGGCCACCACAAGGTATGTCAGAAATGCAAGACATGCTCTGTCAACAGCTGATTTTTAAGTGACCAGTGACTGAACTGTGGCAAAAGATGTATTTTGTATCCTAAGCTAAGCACAACCTCGTGATGTAATATGTCCGAGATAGCAGTGGTCAGCAATCTGCGACAGAACTAAAATAGATTGCTTTGTTCACGGCTATTAAAGCTAACCTCTACGAGCAAACCAAAGACAGAAAATTTCAGGTTTGGCACTAAAAGCAAACTAATTTCTTGCTATCGTTGGTTATCTGAAACTATCCTCTCACTGGCTACATGAGCTCCCGTGTTACCAACCAAAGTGCAATCTTTGTTGGCACTTGATTACAGACAATACAGGCATATCCAGACATAAAAAGGGTTACTGGTAGATGTATAAGAGCAAGTAAAGTTGATAAGATGATGAAAATGATGCAACAAACCAGTTAATTGAATAAAAATGATAGTCAAACTCTTTTAATTAGATTCAGAAATAAAAAAGTCCAGTGTATAAGAGGAGGTTCGAAACTATGACCTTCAGTACAGCAGATTATTATGCATACCATTGTGCTAAAGTATAACATTGATGCAACTTGTTTCATCTTTGACTGCAATCATTCAGTTGCAATGATGAATTGAAGCTATGAAAAACTCAGCCTCACACAATGTCATGTGGAACTCATTTAATATGAGCTTATCTCTGTGATACTAATAACTGCATATGTTACGCTGAATCCCATCTTGTGCAGAAGTATCCAGTAGTGTTAAGTTAAATGCTGTGTATGGAATGCATATATTTCATTAACATCTTGTGTGTGTGTGTGTGTGTGTGTGTGTGTGTGTGTGTGTGTGTGTGTGTGTATATGGGGGGGGGGGGGGGGGGTTGGTTATCATGTATGATGAAATAAAAGTGCAATACCCATGATTCTGGATGCACACACATAAAGAAAGAGTGTCGGACAAGGAAATGCAGGTGAACAGACATATTGTTGTGGCAGTTTGGCAACAGTGGATGGTTCAGGCATGACGCTGAGTGCTCTGATTGGAGGAAACCAGCTCCAACATGTGAAGTGTCAACTATCAAGTAATTTTAAACAGATTATGTTTACCTACTTGTCAGGAAATAACATTGATCAGTTTTGAAGAGCTCTGTATGTACCATTTTCAAATGGCCACAGTATTATTAATGATAACAGATAGAATTCTAGGCCCATTGACAACTTGTGAAACTATTTGTTGTTTGATTGCTAACCCACACCAGACTGTGTGGCAGAAAATCTTTCACCAGTTGTTTCTTGGAATTACACTAGACTTTTGCTAAACTGGCCCTCAGTAGTCCGGCTTCTCAGTAATCCAGCACACACCCAAAAACATGTGCACAATGAATTATCATTTGCGACAATGCTTAGTTAAACAATGCTTTATATACTGTATTTGAAATTGTAGCTTTCTTTACAGTTCGGAATCATCTTTTAAAAGGAAACCCGTTACGCTAGACCTCATGCAGAAAGTCGAAATTTTAGGTAAGTTAAATAGAGTTCTTTGCAGAAAGCCATTGCTTCTGAGTTCAATGTTGGACGAGCAGCTATTTATGACATCAAAAAGAAGGATGATGATATTAGACAGTACTCAAGACAAATGGATTGTGAGTTGGGAAAACGGAAGGTTATGTTAAGGAGTGAGAATGAAGAACTGGACGTAGCTGTTTATAGATGGTTCATGCGACAGTGCAGTAAAGGAATTCCAGTCAGTGGCTCGATTATAAAGGAAAAAGCAACTGCATTTAACAAACAACTTGGCGGTAGTAATGTGTTTGCAGGGAGTGAAGGATGGCTATCAAATTGGAGAAAACATGGCATTCGGCAGCTGACAGTCACCGGGAAAGTCACTCAGCTGATGATAAGGATGCTGACGAGTTTGTAAGCAAGATACGGAAGATAATAGAGGAAGAAGATTTAACTGCTGTTGCCTTGTATAATGCTGATGAAACAGGACTCTTTTACAAGATGCTTCCTTCAAAAACATTAGCTGCTAAGAACGAGAAGGGAGCTCATGGTTACAAGTAACAGAAACAGCGCGCAACATTAATGGCGTGTTGTAATGCAAATGGGAGTCATAAACTACCGCCTATGTTGATTGGAAAATCCAAACATCCACATTGTTTTCAGCACACTGACATAAATACTCTATCAGTGCAGTATTGCGCTCATAAGAAAGTATGGATGGACAGACAAATATTCTCTCGGTGGTTCCATGAAACGTTTGTACCAGCAGTGGGAAAAGAGCTAAAGAAGAAAAAGCTTCCACTGAAAGCTATCCTTATAACTGACAATGCTCCCAGTCATCCTTCAGATGTTTTTCTAAAGTCCAATGGTATACAAGTACTCGTTCTCCCACCCAATGTGACAGCCCTAATTCAGCCCATGGACTAGGGAATTTTTGAATCAATTAAACGTCATCATCAGCATTCACTTCTTGTCTCCTTGCTGAACGAAAGTGAAAATGACTATCGAGACTATGCTAAAGGCGTGGAAAGCAAGTAACATACGTGATGTTGTTTTCCAAGCAGCCAAAGCATTGGATAGAATGGAGAGGGCTACCATAATGAAGAGCTGGAGAAAATTGTTGCCATTCTTTGATGCTGAGTTTGATCCAGTAGTGAGTGACAGCAATGAGCCAGTCAATTCGGAATTATCAATTACTTTGTATACTGACATGTTCTACAACCTTCCAAGAGAAGAAGAAATTGATGATGAAGGTGCTACTAAGTGGCTGAATGAGGAAAACTGCGATACGGACCAAACTTTAACAGATGAAGAAATAATCAAATGTGTGCGAAAAAGTAATGATGTAAGTGATGAAGAGGACACAGGTGGCGAGAGCATGATTTCTCACACTGCTGGTGCTGAATCTGCCGAGGTCTTCCTGGAGAACATTGTGTAACCACCAGATACATGCAGTACCAATGTAATGCTTGTAAAGCAGTTGCATGATAAAGCATGCCACCGTCGCATATCATCATTGCGACAGTTAAAAATTGGGGACATGTTTCATAGTGAGTGATATGAGTGTAGAATTGCATACAGTATACGCTCAAGCACTGAGTTTACCTTGGAAATTAATGTATTTTTGGATTTAATAAAGTATATCCTCTGTTTTAAAATTGTATCCTTCGATGTAAGAAAGTACAGTACACTACATCCCCATTGTTTTCAAAACAAATAAAAAACAGAATAAATGAATAAAATAAATTTCAGACACTCAATAATCCAGCACTTCCGCTAATCCAGCACCTGTATGTGCCAGGAATGGCCAGATTAGCCAGAATCTAGTGTACTTATTTGTGCCACCGTTAGATTTCAATTTTGTCGTTATGTTGTATGTTACAGATTTATGGTGCTTCTGAAATGGAGAAAATTGTCTTAAACATGCAGCCACCTTCCACTTTGGCAAAACTGCATCAATCTCCTCAAACCATGTGAGTAATATAATGCGTGTTTATTGAGCTTTTAAGGACATCAGCATTTAATGTGGAGGTGGTTATGTAACCTGCTCCCCTTCCCCTCTCTACTCATAGGCATGGTTAATCTTAAAATTCTTACATTTCAGTCCTTTTCTAAGTAATCTATTACCATGTTTGTGTCGAGTGAGTTGCTCCTCACTGAATCATGTTTCAAGTTCTGATAAATAAATGATAATATAATGATTTTTCAGGCACAATGAAATATTAGCTAATTAGTCTTTAAATTAAAATTTCAAGTGTTCTCTTCCGTGTTAACATTGCAGCACTGTAGAGCTGAGTAATGGTTGTTGGAAGTTCTTTAGTTTTTCTTCTTGTTGTAATTGACTGTATTGGTTTAACCCAGACCATTGAAATGTATATTACTGAAAAGTGTTTTCGTTATGATGTGTTATTTGGACACTATATTGTGACAGTCGGCCATGGCAGGAACAAATTCGAACTTGAATGACTTGACGGGAGAAAGCTGAGGGTAGCAACAAGCGTTGCCTCTCTCTCAAGAGGGCTGATAGTGTATGACCATGTTCTGTGCTCCTGCAAAAGCAGAACTGACGTATTGCTTACAGAGATTGTCAGTCCCTTGTGGTGTAATGAGGGTTGTATTTGTACCCCATCGTGGACATTTCAAAATAAGAAAACAAGAAGAAGTGCACAACACAGAGTGGAATGCATACAAGGCTGGTTTAATAGTCTGATAAAACAGAAAAGGAAAAAAAATGTTTCTTTTGTAAACAACTCGCCTTATTTGTCAACAGTGTCTCCTATGGGGGTTATGCACTTGGTCATGTGATCCTCCACCCTTTCACACAGTTGGAAAAATAGGTTCTGTCAGACTCAGCAAAATACTCATTGACTGCAGTGACCACTTCCTCATTCGATGAAAAATTCTTCCCAGCAAGCCAAAGGTTCAAGCAAGGGAACAGGAAAAAGTAACTAGGAGCTAAGTCTAGTAAATAGAGGAGATGAGGAACTAGTTCAATGCCTCGTTCATGAACTTTTGCCATTGTATTCGCTGATGTGTGGGATGGTGCGTCATCCTGGTGAAAGAGCACTTTTTTGCATGCCAGCCTTGGTCTTTTTTCAGCCAATGCAAGTTTCAAACAAACCAGCAATGAAGCATAATGGTGTCCACTTATGTTTCTGCCTTTTTCCATGTAAATATGAGAATTATTCCTTGGGAATCCCCCCCCCCCCCCCTCCCCCCCCCCCCCCCCAAAAAAAAGGGCCTTCAACCACCTGAGAAAATTCTCTTTACCTTCTTTGGTGTACTTTCATCAGTCTTTGTCCATTGTTTTGACTGCCATTTTGACTCTGGTGTGTAGTGATGGATCTACATTTCATCACAATCACAAATTGGCACAAAAAGTCTTGCGGGTTGTGATTAAGCATTGCCAGACATTGTGTTGAAATATTTTACCAGATCTGCTTTTGGTTGACTGTGGCCAACTGCGACACTCACCTTGCATGTACCTTTGTAATAGCCAATTTCCATGCAGAGATTATGCACTTGCTCAGTTGAGGTGCCTGCTGTCTCACAAATTTTTATTTGGTAGTTTTAATTACTGTATTTGTCGATGGTTCCCTGTGTGGTGACCTTAACTGTGCTCGTTGTGATTACCCATTGCCTGTTTGCCATTTCTTGTCCAAACGCTCTTTTTTTTTTTTTTTTTTTTTTTTTTTAAACCACTTACATTCTAATGTATGTTTTCCATCTGAGTTATTGGCCGTTTTAGTGAACGATGCACAGGCTGTCAACTGCATTTTATTTGTTATCTGTTTTAGCAATATGGCGGAGAACATTTAATCTTTAGTTAAGGACCTCTGCCATCTTTACAGCATATTTTGTGGACCTTTCTCAAAGAGGAAGTCCTTATTTTTAGCTGTCTTTCCTTCCGTTGAGTGGGCTTAATGTGTAGTCGCTTTTAATTCCTTTTCTGTTGTGGTGTTCTAAGGTTCTGACATGGGCACATATGACCTTAGTAGTTTTTGTGCCACAAAACAAAACAAAACTCAGCTGGCCAGGCGAAGTGCTCTTAGTCTTCGTCCCTTGTCCGAACACTTTTAAAACCACTAATCCAAAAGTAAATGGTCTTCAGTGATGGTGCAGGGTTTGTGTGAACTTCACCCAATTATGTTTTAATTTGTGCGGCAGTCCAACTCTTTAAATGAAAATGTTTAACAACAGTATCAAACTCCGTTTCATCCATTTTCAACCGTAGTAGGCCCACTGACCAGTTCAGACGGCTGTAGGAAATTAACAGTACACCATACATTGTTGAAATTCCTTGTATGATCCTTGGAATAATAAAGCTTACCAACCATGAAGATGCAACGAGAATGTTCCATTCTTTCATGGAAATTTACTAGTGTTATCAAACCACCCTTGTAAAGCATTCACTAAGTGTTTGCTACCCGTTTTCAGTATGTTTCATTTTGATTCAGCATCATGCTAACATAATTTAAGTCTACAATCTGCCTCCATGTTTCTATCAGAAGTTTCTCGTATTTGTCACGCTTTGCACACCCTTGCTAAACAAAAATATTTTCTTACCTTTCTTAACATTCCTTGTAACACCTATAGCCATTAATGCTTTAACAGCCTGATGATCATGTATGACCTCTTATTAATTGACAAGAAAAGTTCTAGTCTACTAGGATGTCTAAGACTTAACCTCAAGAGTCAGTGCTCTACTTACCTGCTTGAAATAATTTCATACATTACATTCAAAACAATTCCACATGAACCTTGACTCTGGTACCAGTTTTAATCACACGACTCTTCCATTCTAAAGCTGGTGAATTGAAGTCTACCCCTATTACAATAGCATGGTGAGGAAACTGAGTAGTGGTATTCTCAGTGTTTTCTCCTTAGCACTCTGCAACTGTGGATCCTGAGGCATGTGGTCTATGAAGAAACCTTATTACCATAGTTGATCCAACTTATCTTCAACCCATCGAGAATCTGTTGTAACCTCTTGAGGTATTGAATTTTTTGTGGCTTACAAATCGCCATGACCACTGGTGAACTATCAGTATTGTGGAGCAGTGAGATTGACAAATACGTTTATGTATGCATTCCACAATGTTGTCAGTCACCATAGGTAATTCGCACATCGGTCATTTGTGAAGCATTTTCTGTACGTGAAAATTGTCAGTGAAATTGTGTTGGTTCCATGTACCGTATTTCAAACAAATCACAGTTAGTAATTCATTCCAAGACCAAGTATCTGTGTCTTGAATTGTTCCACTCTTGTTGTTGTCTTGAGTCTGTATACTGGTTTGATTCAGCACACTGTGCTGTTCCACCCTGAACATGCCTCTGTCTCTGCATGACTACAGTGACCTACATCTTGAATCAGCAAACTGTATCAGGTTGAACAGGTCCCAAGGAAAAAAAGTCTGTTCATTTTTTGCAAAATTTCTGACACTACTCTCCATCTTTTAGTTTTTGAATTGTATTAGTTCTGTGGTAGTCCTCTTGCGAAATGTGGGTTATGCTGCAATAACCCATGTGGTCGTTCATTGTCACGTATGTTTTTCAAATGACAAAAGTTTTGAATTGTACAGTTAACTGTTGATATATAATTTATTTATTTATCACTGAGTTGTTATTGTTTAACTCAAACTAGCTATCTTGGTCATCTAGATATTTATACAGCATACTTGAAGTTGAACACTACATAAAAAGAACCGACCTTTGTCAGTTTTTTCATTTTTGCTATTCCAGCACACTCTTGCAGCTATCCCCAAGATTCACTATTTGTTCTACTCAGACTTGACAGAAATGACTTGTCTTGAGTTATTGCAGCTCAGAAATGTGATGGTTCTTCAAAAACAGCCATTGTCAAAATAATTTCTGACAAAGACAGCCTTGTCGTGTGACGAGGGCTATTTTTACTATTTTTATGTGAAATTATGTGACGGTACAATTTCAGTGCTCAATGTTGCCTCGGTAGTACTTGTTGGATTACTTCAGTCTGCACTTTGGC